>NW_017805146.1:0-117560 GCF_001891065.2 Hippocampus comes | reverse complement strand
TTGAAGTCACTGGGCGGCGAGAGATTTTGAGCAGATGGAACGAGCAAACTGTCTTCAATGGAGTTGCAAAGGGGGGCAGAAATGTTTTCTGAAAACTTTCGATGGGAAGCTTAGCTCAGGAATTTGGGAAATGCTTTCACTTGTTATATATTTCGTTTCTATTTGGCTTATTTGTCGGGAGTTTTTGTTAAAATGCAAATTTAATGAGAAACAATTTACAGTTGGTGCCAATTCCCGCTAATTCCCATGGAAAGTTGGACGTGACGCAACACCTGTCCCTGAAAGTAGCACTGGCTCTGCCAGTTTCCTTTAGGCAATAAACATTGACCGGCAGCTCAGTTGCTCGCCCCCAAAAATCCAAAACAAAACAAAAATATCCACATTTTTCGGTTTTGCGGCCGAAAAGCAGGGCTTCTACTCTTATTTGCAGCCACCTGAGACAGAAGCAGGAGCGCGCAATGTGTTGAGAGTAACTCCAAAGCGGTAGCGCGGCCTTATTCAAGTGCTTTTGTGATTCCGGGATCTTTTTAAGTGTAGCAAAACGACACAAGCATACTGTATTGTACGTCATCTTACTATCTTCATGTCGATTAATCGGTACGTTTGTTCGCCGTCTATAAAAGGCGTTTGAGCATTTATTTAAGGTCCATGTACTTGTAGCCTAAGAAGACAAGGCAGCGCACGAGAAGGACTGTGTCCTATGAGGAATATGTTTTGCAGTTGTCTGACTCGCATGTCGAAGGTGATGCACCGGTGTGCTGAAATGTGAAACAGGAGTGGAAAAATGATGATGTCGCAGTCGTTTTACTTCACGGGAAAGCCCTTTGAATTTGAACTTGATATACTTTATATCAAGCTCGAGGACGATGGACTAGTTCAGCGCTTTGTCCTCACGAGTCGGACATTCCAGGGAAACAAAACTGTGCGCCTGTCCACAACTACAGACGACTTATGCTAACTGCGGCTTCTTAAAATTCGATTAATTTAACCATCTGGAAAAATGCTTTGCCACTCTAACATGATGCAGCTTAAACATGAATACTGCAATCCAATATTGGAGAATCGGAAAACGACACTTTACTAATGATGCAACTTTCGTCGCACCGAAGTTACATTGAAAATTGTAAATGTTACAAAACAAATGGTTCTGGCACAATAAATACAACTGTATTGTACCTCGAAGTTAAATACAACAGAACCGCACCATGTAGATCAACTCGTGCGCCCAATTTTGTTTTACGAGTGCGCTAAATTGTCTTTGCAGCGAGGACAAACGGCATACTAGCGCATGCGCCTTTTGGACATCGAAGTTATCGAATAAACGCTCAGATGACTTTCCAACAATGTCCAGGTTGCTAAGCCACAACTGTCGATACTTGATGCCGCTGCAGCACCTTTTGAAGCGGGGCCCCCTCCGTGAAACCATTCATTTTCAATGCCGGCATAAGCACAAATGTCCCTGAATGCAACACGACAAGGACAGCAATTTGAGATGGTACTGACAGGAAGTGTGGTGCGCGCGCACCCACGAAGCGGATGAGTACCTTCCTACAGAAACATTTATGGGCATTGCTGGCGTTGGGTTGTCCTCTGGAACTGGCCTTAACCTTCCACTGAGGTGCGAGCAAAAGGGCAACGTAGAGCAGAGCGACTTAGTGACGGGAGGCCGCCTTTTATGGCAGACGTCGAGAAAGGGGGAGCTGTAATTTTCTACCCGTGCTTTGTAAATGTTTTCTATGTGCAGTATTTGATAATGTAAAACTGGTATTTTTGGTGGTTTGTAAGCTGCAAAATTGATTACTTAAGGTGCACGTAGTTTTTTTAAAGAAAACGCAATCAATCCGATGGGTGTATACACACGCGCACACAAAAATGACAATTCTCACATTTTGGGTTCAGAAGCTTGTATTTGCATGCCCATTGACCGAGCAGTCAATAAAGTTCATTTGAATCACTGATATTGGTTGTGTGCGTCCTGCATTCGGTACCTGGGCCTTGTGTGGGTACCAGCAGATGGCAGCAAAGCACTACTTTTCGGTCGTCCCCGTCTTCAACAGTTCCTTGGCGCGAAGATGCCACAAGATGGCGCCAAAGATACTTTTCTATGAGACGGGGCTTTGGCCTGAGCACAAAACGGGAAATAGGTGACAAAATAGGTCATACTGGTGACACCATTTAAAAAAAAAAAAAAGGCGACCGAGCCCAGAATCGAATTCTTAACTAAAAAGACAGCATGTACTCAAAGCAATATTTAAACACTCCGTTTCCCCAGACTATCTTGTCTTACCGATATTCTCATCTCGTGTAAATAGGACACTAGACAGACAAAGTATGCCGTCTGAAGAAAAAAAAAAAATCAACGACTAATAAATCTTGTTTGCGAACCACAATCGACAGTATTAAACATGATCTTGATTGACAAGTCCGGCAAACGATGCGTTCCTCTATTCACTTTGACTTCCAACACAACATGAATGTGAGCCGCAAAGAAAAATAAAAGAGGAGTCGTTGACAATCATGTTTTCATGCGTTTAGTCAGCAACACATTCCAAACAGAATTAGACATTCAGGTGCCATTTGCGCACTTAAAACAAAGAAACAAATATGTTGATTTGTCCATCACAAAGTGGGTTTTTTTTGGGTCGTATTGGAAAACGACAAATCAACAAAAATATTCTTGTGAAATCACGTGTAGGAAACAGTAAATCACAACAATTTGAATGGATGGATTCAAAGACATAATAACAGAGGGAGAAAAACGCAAAACATCACCTCCAGTGCAACATTTCCCATTAAATGTTTTTTTTTTTGTCGTCTCAAGCCATAAACACAACATCATCGCTGTAGCAACATTTCCTTCATGCAGTTCCGTGGAAGTGTCTGATCCCCATAAAACTCGTTTTTATCTTTGGTATGCCAAAATCGAGTTCAGGTCTCTTGCAGATGCAGATGGAATATGTGCTGTGCACATTCAAATCATGGATGTGCTTCCCTGCATGTAGGAACTTATCAACATGAAATCTCTCAGCTTGGACCTGAAATGAGCCTTGCCGTTGTTGATTGATTGACTCCAATTGAATTTTTTGTTGGCCTTTTAACCCATCGTAGGACCGAATTCTTCATTCATGACCCAATTCACATTTATTAGACATTTGTGCTTTAAAGTGCCCCCAAAAAAGTCTTTGCCTCCTATTGTCAACTACAATGCTGCAATCTTAGCGGTGTAGCCATGCATGCTGACATGCTAACGATTACTTAAAATGATTCATATTATTATTCTTCTTCATGTTGGCCAGTTATAATAAACAGAGAGGTTGTTCCAAATCAAATGAGGATCTGTGTCTATGTGCAGAAAACAAAACAAAACAAAACGTTGCGTGCTCCCAATTGGATATAAAAATGTGTGACCCTGTTACTGCATTGACAAAATATTCCGAAGGCAAGTGTGGACGTTCGCGAAGCTCGGCCGAGGTGTACGAGGCAGGAAGTGGATTTGGAGCAGGGGCCGAGGACAGAGGAAGAGGTAGTTGTACTTTTCGAATTCTCGTCTCCTCCTCTTTCCTTCTTGAAAACCGGAAAAGCTCCCGCAGCGTCCCGCCCACGCAGCTCTCGTTGAGGACTTCATAAGTTCACTTTCGAGGCGGATGCAATTCATTTCCAGACATGTGCTGTCATGTGCGCTAAACTCGGGGCCGCGGCGCTTCCCATCGGTTGAGTGGCGGAGCCGAATGGATTCATGACGGACACGTGCTGAGTCATCTGGAAGACAGAAAATATTTCAACCTACGAAAAAAAAAACACTCAAACCAATTGAAACACGCTTTTTTAAACGTGACTTTTTTTTTCCCATCGTGTATACAGGCGTGCATGTGCCTTTAAGAGGTGGGGTTATGTGTGATGTCGGTGAGTTTGTGCGCGAGTGTCTCTGTGTAGGCTGTTGCCAACAGCAGCATTTGGACTATTTCTTTTACATACAGTAGGTGTCCTGATGTGTGCCGAACTGTCTTACGAGTGAGGACAAAGACGTGCCTGTCCAACGTTCCACTGCAGCTGCTGAGCTCCGAGCGCTTGCTGCTGAGCCAACGCCGCCAAGCCTCCCGCCTGAGAATGTCCCATCAACCCCGCGCCCTGATGCTGCCGCATCACGATTGCGCCATTCTGCTGTGACGTCATCATGGTGTTTTGCGGATGTCCCATCATGCCGTGATGAGCCGGGCCGCTTTGGGCCGCCATCGAGCCGTTCTGCTGCTGCCCCATCATGGCAACCTGCGACATGACCGTGGCTCCCCCCATCCCGCCGGCCTGAGCTAACGAATGGTAAGAGCCGTACGGATGCGTCGGGTATCCCATTTGGTTCATGTATAAGCCTGCAGAATAAAAAAAAAAAACAAACAAAAAAACAAAGCAGACATCCATTGCATTATCACCCCTGTGTATACACAAATATCCCCATGAGTAGGTCGGATCTCTCACCATGAGATGGCGCCATACTGCTAATGTGCACTGACGGGGTGGATCCATAAAGGGACAGAATGGAGTCCTTCGACAGTTTCTGGAACGTGCCTTCCGCCTTTCTGGGTGCCGGATCCAAGAAGAGGCTGAGGTTTTCAGGCACAGAGGCGGTCACTCGGCTCTGAGGCAAGAAGGTGGAGGCAGCCTGAAGTTGATCCACTACCGAAACTGAAAGTAGCTACAGTAGTGGAGTGGATGCCATACTGTGGAAGAAGGGGACGGATCTGAGAGCTGACTGAAGAGATCCAAGGCAGGGTGCGCCGGATTAGAACCTGCTGGACTCTGGTGACTGCCCGGAACCCCGTTGGACACTGCAGGACTTGGATCAGGAGCATCTAAGAGAGATTCCAAATATGCCTTTCACCCACCCGTTGATGAACCTGGCACAAGTTTACTGCTCCGCATCGACGTCTTCCGCTGGACTTTTATCACTTTATAGCTGACAACAAAAATCGTTCCATTAAGATGAAGAATATTGTCAAGACTGAAACAAAATAACAAAGCGATCAAACTAAACCGTCGACCGATGAACTGACGCTGACGTTTCAGTTGCGCGACCATACCTAACCCCAGCAGGTCCGTAACGCATTGGGAGTCCTTCTTTGGGCTGACGTCTTTTTTCTGTCGAAACAACAAAAGGAACGCGGCGCATTGGCAAACACGTCCCATCCTTCTCGCAGCTCTGCGGCATACTTACGATTTTCATTTTCTCAAACACAACCGGCTCCTTGGGGATGTTCTCGCAGCTCTTTTCTTTCTGCGTTCAGAATGGTGTTTTTCAAGATCCCGCCACACTCACGGTGAGATGACGCGGACTCACCCTGAGCATCTGGATATCGATGACCTTATCCATGTACTTCTTCTTGTCATACTTGTCCCTGATGAAGTTCTCCGCCGACTGGTCGCTCTCGGGGCGCTGGAAGCACTCGGGCAGGAACGCTTCGTAGAGGCGTTTGGCCTTGGCGTTTCCCATCTCCTGGACGCACTGCAGTAGGCAGAATGGGACTGACTTCTCATTCAAATCTGACTATCGGGGACAACAGGAGAGAGTCGCTCCGGACAAAAAGTGAACTATGTTGGGATTTGGGCTGATGGACCTAAAGCGCTGTTCAGCCAAAGTTCAGAAGAGATCTGCAGAGAAAACGTCCTCTGACCTGAACCTGCTCCTGCGTCCACTGGTCCAAGTTGACAGACTTGACTTTGGAGATGTGGACGCCGAGATTTCGATGAATGCCGGCGCATCGTATACAGATAAAGATGCCCAAGTTCCACGAAGACCATCTCGGACCTGGAAGAGTGATCCATAGAGACGTGATGTCGTATCTGGATTTCTGGTGGGAAACCACATTGAGCAAAGGAAAGCTCTTCAAGAAGAACAACGAGGGAAAGAATCCAATTATTTTTAGTCGTGCCTGAGACCTCAATTACAAGCCCCACTTCAGCAGGGAACTCTTCGAATCCTGCGTCAATCAGGCAAGTGTCCTGACACACAGTCGCTGCGCACACTGCCGGGGTGGGGACAGCACTCGCAATGGTTACGTCGTGTTAAGCTGTCACGTCAACATACGAAAACATCTTTTTGGAGCCTGAAACAGACCCACCTCATTTCAAATCCTTTTGCCTTTGTTCAAAACACAAGAAATCGGGAATCAACTTCTTCACAAGCACTCCCGTGGTAACGTGAGGGAGTCATAAGAAGTACCGTCACACGACAAATCGGATTCCGTTTCGCACTTGCTTCTGCACGGTGTTTCTTTCAGCACCAGATGGTGGGAAAGTCCTCGACGCGGTACTTCCTCAAAACTAACCTTCCGACCAAAGAGGAAGTTGAGTACGAAACTTGGGGAAGGAGACCGTCCTCTTCCTCGTGTCGGAATCATTTCAACAAACCGTAGTTCACTTTTGCGAAGGTTGAAACATGTTGTTTCATCAACGGCTTTTTCGGACAAAACGGGCCCACGGGCGAAAACAAAATGAGAGGTTAACAGACAAGCTTGTTGGGCTCAAGCGTGAGCCGTCACGCCGGCTAATAATAGAATTACTGCGCAAATCCTGCTTAACTGCAGCAAACGCTTGTGGCGGATTATCAAATATGTGGAAATCTCCCTGAATGGAGGACTCACTTTAGCCCCCACATCCTTTCATGCCTCCATTTTTCTTTTTCTTTTTTTTTTTTTTGTCCCGGGCCTCCTTGTGTTCTCTTCCCTCCCGCACCTTGATCTCTTTGCCACAGTTTGACCTTTCTGTTCTCCCAAGCGAATGACTGCAGTTTCACACTCTTGTAGCCCACGCAGCCTTTTTTTTTTTCTCGATTGGATCTGGTCTAATCATAATAGAGGCAGCCAATTAGGCCTGTTGTGAGGACTCTGAGAAAAAAAAATTGAAACTACTGCTTCTCCTACCGTCCTTTACTTGTGTATTTCTTTTTTTGTTTTAGCACACCTCACTGAAGCTCGATCATTCAACCAATACATTAAAAACGGCGCTGCTTTAGCTTAATGACCAATTAAGTATGAGTCTTCTATCGCACTTAATGAATTCTGAATTATGCGAATATCTCGAAAAATACAAGCTAGCTTGCTAACTCGTCAGCGAGATAGATTTGAAAACAAAATTCTGCACACTGGTCTGTGGAATACATAGCCTAACGATATCGTCTGACGATACTACAGAAATATTTGTAGAATGAGTAAAAACTGTCAAGTGTATTATTATGAACTGCTGTGGCTAGCTTCAGCCTCCTTATTGGTATTCACAAAAACACGCATGTCAGGGATAGCGCATGTCCCATGCACCAAAGGTCAGCTCACGAAGCTAATTATGGATGCGTGGTCCTGATGTTTGTAAATGTAGCATAGCAACCAGATAAGGCCGGAGGTGGGGGAGGCACGAGACGACTTGGACATGCGTGGAATGAATAACCCCCTGCACACTGCACCGCAGTCCTGTCTTTAGTGGCGATCCATAAGGCGTTATGTATTGTTTACTCCAACCGTGTACACCTCCGGCTACCGAGAACAGAAATAGTCGGGAGAGTAGGAGGCCAAGTCGGAAAAGAAATGAAATGCGGGGCTATAAATCTGCCGTGTTACTGGATTTGCGAGACTTGGACCACTCCAAATATCACAGAACGTTGCAGCCTTGACAAATCCATCCGGTACCCTGGTTTACGCCAGTGATTCCCGACCTGTCAGGTGTGGCGCCGGACATCATCAGTCGCAGGTGATAAACACACATGCCACCTTCACGTAAGGCGCATGAATAGTATTAGCTAGCATACAAATAACATCCCGGCGCAAACACGCGGGCCGACAAATATATAGCAAACAACAATAAGATTCCACAAGTTGGCATCAAAGTCATCATGTGATTGTGACCGCGATGACACGCACGCACCGTGCACAGAAGTGGAATGCGGTTAACAAACTTTCCAACAGGATTCACTTGCAAAACACACCAAGACATTTTTAGCCTCACATGCCGGCTTACACGCGCGCGGGGAGGGCTGCAGGTGCATGTGGCTCATTAGCCGACATCCCACAAGGATAAACGCTACTTTCAGCAGTTAATCCCTCCGCGCCGAGCTGGACGTATTGTCGCAGCCCGTGCACGACTTCCTATCGCCCCGCAGGCATGCGGCTCCAGTACAATATGTTGACACGGGGGATTTACTTGAGTCGTGCAAGAGTTGTCATGCGTAAATTGACATAACGAACATTGTATAGTACGATATTGTGTCAAATGTTGCCCTTCCGGTAATTCCCGAAGGGGGAGACTCCCATCTGCGGCCCCTTCTCGAGGTTTCTCATTTGTAGTTTTTCCTTGCCCTTCCGGGGGGTTACGGTCAGGGGATGTCGTGAATACTTGTCAACTGTGGGCATGTGAAGCTGTTTGAGACTGTTTGTTTTTAAGGGCTGTATGATAAAAAAAAAAATGTGACTTGAATTGACGAGAATTGATTGAAGCGATCAACGTGCATGCCAAATGTCACTGTGAGAGTTGATCTTGCCACCATACAAAACTGTCCTTTTTTTTTTTTTTCACATCATCAGTCGCAGGTGATAAACACACATGCCACCTTCACGTAAGGCGCATGAATAGTATTAGCTAGCATACAAATAACATCCCGGCGCAAACACGCGGGCCGACAAATATATAGCAAACAACAATAAGATTCCACAAGTTGGCATCAAAGTCATCATGTGATTGTGACCGCGATGACACGCACGCACCGTGCACAGAAGTGGAATGCGGTTAACAAACTTTCCAACAGGATTCACTTGCAAAACACACCAAGACATTTTTAGCCTCACATGCCGGCTTACACGCGCGCGGGGAGGGCTGCAGGTGCATGTGGCTCATTAGCCGACATCCCACAAGGATAAACGCTACTTTCAGCAGTTAATCCCACCGCGCCGAGCTGGACGTATTGTCGCAGCCCGTGCACGACTTCCTATCGCCCCGCAGGCATGCGGCTCCAGTACAATATGTTGACACGGGGGATTTACTTGAGTCGTGCAAGAGTTGTCATGCGTAAATTGACATAACGAACATTGTATAGTACGATATTGTGTCAAATGTTGCCCTTCCGGTAATTCCCGAAGGGGGAGACTCCCATCTGCGGCCCCTTCTCGAGGTTTCTCATTTGTAGTTTTTCCTTGCCCTTCCGGGGGGTTACGGTCAGGGGATGTCGTGAATACTTGTCAACTGTGGGCATGTGAAGCTGTTTGAGACTGTTTGTTTTTAAGGGCTGTATGATAAAAAAAAAATGTGACTTGAATTGACGAGAATTGATTGAAGCGATCAACGTGCATGCCAAATGTCACTGTGAGAGTTGATCTTGCCACCATACAAAACTGTCCTTTTTTTTTTTTTTCCTCCGCCGCATCAATTTCCCATGACTGAAAGCCCTTCAGGACGCCCGCAGCTATCCAGTGACCCAGCAGTACGGTCGACGCTAACGAGCACATGGGCCCCCATTGATAATTTACATCCACTCTCACCATATGCGTGGCTATGTGGGGACCAACTGTGGTCCTTCACAAATGCGGCTCAATGCCGGGCGCCCTTTTTATTCACGTTTTGTTGTTCGGAATATGCGCTTGTACATTTGAAACGGAGCCATGTCCCTGTTTGGTGGCTTTTCACCTATTGCGGGTATTTCTGGAACGTATCCCGGCGATTCAAGGGGGCTCACTGTAAACGCTATAAGACGAGGGCGCAAACAAACGAATATGCTGTACTCCCTCGACCGCTGTCTTCCGTTTGGCTGCGTCAGCCTCTCCTTGACTCTGTGACTCAAGGGAGGCACAGAGGAAAATCCCTCGTGGCACTTGACTCCATAAGACACGTGAGGGGACGGGCTGGGAGGCATGACATCAACAGGTGACGTCCCCACGGCAACACAACACAGCCAGAGTCATTCGATTTAAAATAAGAATGTGGACTTTAAAAAAAAAAAAACAAAAAAAAAAAACAACACAGCTCGTATTTTTGGGGGCCCTTAAACAGCAATTTGAGTCAAAATGACTTTAAAATATGAATTATCAACAATAACAATGTCTGGCCCAAATCAATTTGCCGCGTTGTTTTGACTGATATCTTTACGTCGGAGGGACGGTCAAAGTGACGACAGTTCTGTCAACTCTTTGTTGTGACATGCGAGAATGACAATTTCTACAACAGAAAAACGGAAAATATTTTGTTGAATTGCCCAACTTTAAATTGTATCCGTTTTTTTTTTTGTTGTTTACAGGGGGAGCCTTCTGTTTTGAGTTTGAAACGCATGAGTCACGACGGACGGAGGGATGGAGGGAGGACTTACTGTACTTCCAAATTGCACACTCATGACCATGTACAACTGAAGTTTCCCCACTGAAACAGGTGCCATCATGTTTTCCAAAACCAGCAGGTGCACGCTTTCACTGTACGGTGTTTTACAGTGATTGCTTCCGCTTTTTTTTTCCTCCGGTTTTGCATGCGCCGCCGCTTTGTGTGTCGCCACTTCCTCTTAGAACACTTCTGAGGGAGGGAGGTGAGAAATGCGCAGTAATCTTTGTCCAGGCAAACAAGATTACAACAAACCAAGATGAGTTGAGTTGAGAGGCGGATGTTGAGTGGACAAATGCTTTTAGGGTGTGCATGTGTGTTGTGCGCATGTTTTAGTGGTGACATCTCACGCAAATGCGCCCATGTACATTCGTTTTTTTTTCCTCTACTGAGGGGGCGATGTTGGAAATAACAATTAGTACTTATATTTGGTTCATGTACCTCATGGGAATTTTTCAGCAGACTGTGGATTACTTGACTATTTATATTTCTGACCCCTTTTATACTTTTCTCCCCTACATTTGAAAAGGCATATCTGTACTTTTTACAGTAGACAAGTGCTTGCCTGCCCGACCCCCAACGTCATCCAATTAAAATCAGATTTGTCGCCCGATATCATGCAACTTCAAATCATAAGAATCCAATTTCATGCAACGCAATTTAAAAGAGACGTTGCAGAGTGTGTGTGTGTGTGTGTGTGTGTCTGATTGTGTGACAAATCAATACGAATAGACTATGCAACCGCTCTCAATTACAAACTTCCTGTGAGAATGTAATGCCGCAAAACTTCATTCACTTGGTACATGCACTCAAACTGCAAGGGAGAAAAAAAGTCTACACACCCCTGTTTAAACAACTGAGATGGGGTTGCAGAAGTGTGCACACCCTCCTAATGTGGCTGCGTTCAGAATTGACCGGTCACATCCGACTTGTTTCGAAAGGGAAGTCAGCGCACACTTGCCACCAATTTAAAGGGCGTCCAATTAAACCCAATGAAGCTCTGATGTTCTAGTAGCCTTTCCTGACTTGTTTTTTCCTTTCTGGCAGAAACCTCAAAGTTTGTGCCAACAGTGACTGCTGTTTTGAACTGTTCATAATTCCCTCCAACTTGACGACGGTATGGCCAAAAAAGCTCAACCTTGGTTTCATTGGATCATAACAGATTTCCTCACATGCTTTTGGAAGATTTTGGGCTCGCCTTACATTGCTGTCAGATAAATGTCATGATATTAGAGTCACCTCTCTGGTGCAGATCCACAAGCAAACACGACAATAAATAAACAAATATTCCGTGACAGCATCAGAAAGTTTTATCCTCCCCTGTATGATCATGTTTAGCAACATCATATCTTGTCTTGTGCGAGATAAAGTGGAAAGGACTAATGAATAAATCACAACATTAAAGCACTCAAGAGCCTGCTTGCTGATTCTCATAAAATATTTGTGAGGCCGGCAACTCATGTGACTCCAGTCTGCATTTGGCGGGTAAATAATGGCAAAGAAACACACACACACACACACATACATGTGCACCTGAAACCTGCATAGTCATTCCACCATTCATAATTTTCTCGTCAAGATGCCAGCAATGACTTTAATTGGAGGATTTATCACCAGGGTGGAAGTGCTGCTAAGTAGTGAGGGAGGCTCAACGGTGCACCTATCCAATCATGTCTCTCAAGGTCTGAAGTCGTACAGCTCAATAGCAATACTCAAGCCGCAAGAAAAAAAAACATGCATGTCTGTAGACCCCTCCACCTCCACCCCGCCTCCTCCTGCTCACCAAAAGATAAAAGACATAAATCAATCAATAGAGCCATTTGTCCCAACTTTTTATATTTGGACTCTTGTCTGACTCACTATTTGTGTCCAAAACAGGAGCGTTTACCCACGTGGAAAAACAGGTTTAACAAATCCAGGCCATCACCTCAATCAACGGGCACACTTACGCAGTCCAAAACAACATACAAGGCAAGGCAAGACAAGGCAAAATACTTTACTCGAGTCAAAATGGCATTTTTGCTTTTCTTGACTGAGTACATTTCAGAGTCTGTACATTTTGACTTTTATGTTTTGCACTCTTACTCAAGTACAGCGAGCAAGTACTTTTTCCACCTTTGGAAAAGAAGTGCATGTTATAAAACATGCATGATAATATTACATCATAACCTTCTCGTCCGGCTTCTTACCGGGTGTGAGTGATGCCCTAATAGTAATTTAAGACAAGACGATCCTTACTTTCTATTCTTTTATTCATTTATTTATTTTCGAGGCTCGCGTTTCTGTTTCAGGCTAAACGTTTCCGGGGACGAGGTTGATGCTTGCAAGTGCACTCGCCATGAGATACACACATACACACGCACTGCACGGAATGCAGGATGTTTTCAACAAGACGACCCACCTTTTGATTCGCAGTCCGCACAGAATTTATTCTCGTCCAACGCCAGCAAAGAGTTGAGCACTGACTGGTATCTGTCGAAGTCTTTCACAGATTTGCCCGTCATCATCGCGCAAGAGTTGACCTCACCTCGGTCCACAGCACAGCAGCTACGCCGTCCGTGGATTCTCAATTCACCTCCTTGATTCGATTCCTGGAAGCGGCGAGTGGCACACTGGCGCTTCTCGATAGGATGAGGAGGAAGATGAGGATGAGGGTGGTGGGGACTGCCTTGAAGGCAAAAAGCATGCGGCTTAGTTAAGGTGCAAGGACTAGGATGTAGTCCCATCTAAATGTCATTTTTACAAAAAAGCAATCTATTGAGGAAAAAAAAGTCCAAAACTGACTTTTTTTCTACAGTCCCGCAAAAGCTCCAACCTCGCCCCTCACATACGCGCACACTAAATATGTCATTGATCAACACAGCAAGACACGCAATTATTCCACCGCTGCTCTTCCTCAGAGACATGAGCTGACAAAGACTCCGCCTTGCGGCATCGTACGTTAACGTCGCTGCCATGTTGAATGTGGCAAGGTGACATTTGCTGCTTTTCTTATCCTTCCCTCTTCACGACCAAATTAACTATCAAATGGAACAAGATGCGATCAGTTTTTAAAAACCTTTCTCTGGTATGATTTTGTTGATGTCTTCCTTATAACTGTTAAACACAAATCACCTTTATATTTTAAAATAGTTGTAATTATGCTACGATTCTCTCCCAGCATAAAATGCAACTCTGTACCATTTTTTTGGCCATCGAGAGAAAAAGGAAAAAAAAGCGAGATACATAAATCAGTGAAAATGACAATCAAGCTAATTGCTCTGACGATGCGTATAACTAAGGTAAGTTTTTTTTTCTATTGTTGAAACTGCCCTCCATACAAAAACGCGTTTGCGTTTAATTGCTGGTATTTCCAAATAATCTACGGTTATTTTGGTTTACGGTTAGCTAAAATTGATCTACTATGTAGTCTTCCCAAAGATAAAGCACTAGACTGTGCACTTTAAGCTCCACTGTTTACATTAGTGTACAGGACAAATCTGACACATTAAATATGGCGGGTGAACATCCGTAAATCTGCAAATATCCAACCCGCGCAAGGCTGCAGGCAGGTAGAGTTTATGCTACGCTCTCCACTGCCTTTTAATAATGAATATTGACGCTTTAGTCGTTACGGTTATTTTAACTGCACTGTCATCCTGTGGTCAGTTAAAGCGCTGCACACTTTGGAGTTTAATTTTTTCTGGTTGCTTCTCTTCTTACTAAACGCAAGAGGGCAGTCAATGAGTGTTTGAAAAATATCAAGCGATGAAGATGTAAACGGAACTAAAATTGAAGGTTCCTTCAAAACAAAAATACATATTTCACTGTTATTTTCCTCAGTGCGAGTTCTGCAGAAAACCTATAATAATGTAACCGTAAGTGCTTGTATGCTTTTCAAACATGATTTTGGTATGTTATCTCGACGCTTTGCTGATGACCGTTCCCCCCATCAAATTTTTACTCTTATTCAAGAATAACCGGAAATGGTTTACTTGTCATTTTAGCTGGCTGTTAGAAGCGAGTGCGGAAATAGCCGTAACGCTACTCTAAAAATACAAATAAAGGAATTACTGTAGTATCGACGCGTATTTTTACTGTGTACGCATCTATCACGAAAATGTCCCGGCAATCTAACCGAACAACAGACAGCAAGAAGATGGTAGGCATCTTTCTCTTGCAGGATGTTTAAAACGTTGCTAATGTAGCTCGCTCAATGCTAACCTTTTCCCAAGATGCGTTCTTGCACTGCCCATCTTTATTACAGTACTTGTAACTCGTTCAGTCCTCACTCGTTTTCATATTAACGTCAATTAAAATTCGATTGTGAGAGCTAATATGTTGCGTAACTTCTTTCCTTGCAGAACTCTGAGTTGTTCACGCTGACCTACGGAGCCCTGGTCACACAACTATGCAAAGATTACGAAAATGATGAAGAGGTCAACAAACAACTGGACAAGATGTGAGTCTGCAAGTAGCATCATCAAAATAGATGCCCCCCCCCGCCCTCCTTGTTTTTGTATAAAGTGGGAAAAATGCACTATTCAGACTATCCTTTTCAACATTTGAATCCACATATCCCACTGTTAAGCGTTTTAGTATTTTTTGTACATCTTGCTGTTCTCTAACAAGGAGATGAACATTAAAATCCGCGTACTGTACCCATAAATTCAGTTGAGATGAGGTCAAATTAAGTTTATCCGAAAAGCTTCAGGTTCATCCTGAAATGTACCGTAGGGTGGCACTTTTTCAAGTCTGATGGGGATGAAATAAAATGATGTTCAATATTTATAACTTTGAAGCTGATCATGACTCTGCAATGTTCTACAATTTGTCCCAAAGGTGGATGAATCTCGTTTGAATTATGGCAGCTTTTTTGTTCACGTTGGATACAAGTTGACTTAGAGAGTGCACTAAATGAAAAATAGTTTATGAGCACTACTGTTAATTCTGTCATTGCCATTTCATAATTACAAAGTATCAGATCAACTTCAGCTGGTGGAACTTCCATTGTAATTATATAAATAAATTCTGTTCACATTGTTCTTTTAAGATGCGTCTATTTTACAAAATGAATGCAAAGCACAGCATCTGTGTCGTGACGTTCCCGATGATGTCGTCATTGTTTGGTTTCCTTTCGATAAATGCTGATCCATCCATTTTCTGTCGCACTCTTGTTAATAGTTTAACATCACGTTCCATACACTGTACTGGTTTAGCGTAATCTATTCTTACCCATCGCCTTCAATAATTACTCTTCCCACTTTACACTAAAGCTACAAATATGTATTATTTGACACCAGTAATGCTGCTCTTTGTACTGTGTTCTCGCTTTGTTGGTTGATTTGTACATTAATAACACAAAACGTATATGTGTGAGTACTGCGGGAGGAATTGACGATCCTTCTATCGAAGCAGTAGGCCACAATGCTGCCCTGTTCACGAGACGTTTTGAAAGCAAAAATCCCCGAGAGGCAACGAGCGCACATACTGCGCGGCAACTCAAATCAAAATTACGGGCGTTCCCGTCCTTTGTTTCCTGGCCTCGGATCAGTTTGTCAACATGGTTCAGTTGGCCAGCACATCAGGGACGGGAGGAAGATCTCCTGCCAAGTGTTTGAACCAACCATGTGTTCTTCTGTCTCGTTACAGGAAAATATCAATTTGATGTTCTCTTCCTCGCCCCCCCACCCCTCTTCTCGCTTTCATAGGGGTTACAACATCGGAGTACGTCTCATCGAGGACTTCCTGGCACGCTCCAGCGTCGGCAGGTGTCAGGATTTCCGAGAAACGGCCGATGTCATCGCTAAGGTGATTGGATGCTTCCGGGCTAATCAGAGCGTGACCGTGGACGTCTTCCAAACAGAGCAGATAAATCCGATTTCGAGAACGGCATCTTGATGAAAATGCCGACTGGGAGGAATGGGAAACTCTCTTTTCCGCAGTTGAAAGCAAGCTGTGCAAAAATTGGTCAAACATTGAATTGTCCCAATTTGTGCGTTCAAAAAATGTTGGTCACATTTAGCTCACCTGTAAAGGTTGGATTGCACTCTAAGTTCATCCTGAAACATGAAAGCCCCCCCCTACCACCACCAAAAAGTCCAATATCTCAAACCTTTTATTACGTGGTTTTAATGACAAGCCGGTACAGCTGGCTGGGACGTGATCCTCTTTCCATTTCCTGTGAAACACGTGTTCACGCCTGACTTCCTTTCTCCTCCACCATGTCCTGTAAAGGTTAGGCTTTCCTTCGTGACCCCAGAAGGAAAAAAAAAAAAAAAAAGAATCCGGGCGGAACCGCGCGTGCAACTGCAACGCTCTCATCTGTTTTCAATGAATTCACTGCGTATACGTTAGGCCGTCCATTCTCATCACTCGGCAGGCCGCAATCGAACCATGGTGGTGATAAAACAAACATTGTTCAGATCATTCCAAAAAAATACAAATAATAAACTCCATAATGCACACAGTGAGTATTTTCCGTAAGCATGCTCACACTGCACAAGATGACAGATGGCAGCAGATTTTCCAGCACGGCCTTTTTGATCCACTCTGCAATTCCCCTTGCCACGGCTTGTTCATCCAGGTGGCATTTAAAACCTACCTCGGGGTCACCCCCAGCGTAACCAACTGGAGCCCAGCCGGAGACGAGTTCTCCCTCATCCTGGAGAGCAACCCGCTGGTGGATTTTGTGGAGCTGCCCGATAACCACAACGCGCTCATCTACTCCAACCTGTTGTGCGGCGTCCTCAGAGGAGCTCTGGAAATGGTAACGTCACCTCACGGAGTCGACGCCGCTGAACAAACGTGGTGGACTCGTCATGTCCAAGTGGACTTGAGTGGTCTGAAAACGATGGCGTACTACAAATAATGTGTCATTGTCGCATTTATCTATGCCAGCAGCTTAGAGTGACAGGAATACTTTTCCGATAGCTGGGCGAACGTTTCATTGAACTGCGTCTCCGCATAGAACAGAGTCCTAGCTTTTTGTTTGACTACTAAAAACAATGTTGTGCTACTTTTATTAAAGAAAAAAACTAGTTTTTTTTTTTTTTTTGAGATCCCAATGTGTTTCCTGTTCCATTTCTCATTCATTATTGTATTTCAGAGGCAGTCATTATTGTATTAGCGCTGTAAGGAGACGCGCTGACGAGATATGGATTTGGTTCCTATTTGGAAAGCAATGTCTTATGTTCATTATGGCAGGAGTGAACTTGAAACTGATTGTGAACTTTTCAAATTCTAGGTCCAAATGGCTGTGGATGTGAAATTTGTCCAGGACACACTGCGGGGGGACAATGTGACGGAAATCCGGATGAAGTTTATCAAGAGGATTGAAGAGAACCTCCCCGCAGGAGACGAGTGACAAAATGACGCAGGAGACAGTCAACATTCTGCCTCATCAGCAAGTTTTTTTTTCTTTTTTTTTTCTTCCAATGACACTTTACAGACCGGAAGAGACGATTGATTCACTCGAGACAACACTGACTCGCACTCCCATTGCTTCATTTGGAAACATTGGAAAAAAATAGCGCCTTAACAGACAGGCCGCTTAAGATAATTCTGGTGTTATTATTATTATTATTATTATTATTTTTTTTTATGTGCATATTGCTGCCAATTGTATGGCATGTTAAAATAATGATGCTAATGTGAATAAATGCAACATATTTGATTTTGAATGTCTTTGGGTTTCAATTTTGAGCGCCTTTTCCCTCAACACAAAGACAGATTCGGTGTGCGGCTTTGGTGCGGACGTCTCCTTTTTTTAACGGTCCTGCGGCCCGCCCTTCAGAGGCAAACAATAACACTTGTGTAGGCACGATTGATTCACTCGAGACAACACTGACTCGCACTCCCATTGCTTCATTTGGAAACATTGGAAAAAAATAGCGCCTTAACAGACAGGCCGCTTAAGATAATTCTGGTGTTATTATTATTATTATTATTATTATTTTTTTTTATGTGCATATTGCTGCCAATTGTATGGCATGTTAAAATAATGATGCTAATGTGAATAAATGCAACATATTTGATTTTGAATATCTTTCGGTTTCAATTTTGAGCACGTTTTCCCTCAACACAAACAAAAGACAGTTTCGGTGTGCGGTTTTGGTGCGGACGTCTCCTTTTTTTAACGGTCCTGCGGCCCGCCCTTCAGAGGCAAACAATAACACTTGTGTAGGCCGACGTGCTGAGGCGTGCGCGTGTCCTCCGGGAATAGCCTGCCTCACGGGCAGCCGGTTGTGCTGGTCACACCTGTGAATGGCTTTACGCTAACAAGAAGTCATGCACAAACTTCCCATTGAGATGGAGTGCACACCTTGTCAATAACTGCAAACAGATGGCATAGAAAAACATGTGCGCGGATAAAAAAAAAAAACATCTCATTTGAGGAGAAAAGAAAAAAGGATTACATTGTGGGGTCTTTTTTTTTGTCTTTGGGAAAAATAACGGCCAGAGAATGCGGTCGGTCGACAGGAAACTGAGTTCTCAGAATAACCACCAGAGAGCACTGTTGACATAACAGACCATCTTTCGTCGCGATTGTTCCCCAACAAGAGGCAGAAACTAGTCCACTTTGCATTTCTGCCTCTTGAGAAAGATTCTGGGAGTCTCTCAGTGCCATATTCGAAGGAGTTTTATCTTGACCTGCCTGACTATATCAATGAGAGGATCCGATAATCATGTTTTGAATATTGCAGGACCGTCCATGGCGGGTGGCCTGTGCCAGTACGTCGCCTCTCGGGCTCGTCCCACTCCTGTCTGCACCGATTTTAAAGGATAAAGTGAGTTAGCGTCACCACGCAGTGAGCGCCGTGGGCCATCGGGCGAGCGAGCGCTCAGCTGCCGTATCCACTAAACGCCCTGCAGGCCGGTGATGTGGATGTTGGACGGAGAACCGAGAGGAAATAGTTTTGATGCAGAATTAGACCTCGCAGAATGAGAGGCGTATACCCGGGGGACGGACAGCTGCGTTTGTTTACTTGTGAAAACCTTCACTCATTCTGCCAAATGATTCCACGGATGAATTGGACAAATGTACACAAAATGTACGGACGGACGGGCGGTATACGAGTACGGTTTGCAGAGCCAAACAAGAGTATGGCTAATAGCACATGCCCCTGGAAGGATGAAAATGAATTTCCAGCTCTGAGTTAGGGTGGTGATAAAGAGTTGACAGACCCAAGTTCAAATGGATGTTTTTTTTTTTTTTTTGTGTGAGCTAAAAATGAGACAGGATAAAGAATTTCCATCAACGTAACCTATGACCTGGGCAGTTGTGGCCAAAACGTTCAGCGTTGGTCTCATCAGACCACAGCCAAATCACCCACATCCATGTCGGAAAACGTGTTATGGTCTGATGAAATTAAAGATGAACTTTTGGGCCATAACTCCAAAAGTGAAAGGTGGAAAGAGTTATGAACAGTTGAAAATACCAGACAGGCAGTGTTGGCATCAAACCTTCAGACTTCTGTCGGAATGAAAGCAAAATGACGGGAAAAGCCGACGGGAACAGCTCGAGTTCATTCCAGGTTGAGCAGAGTCACTTTGGAACTTTTACTGGTGGCGGGTGGATGCGATTGGGGTGAATTCGGAAAACAGCCGCATCCCTCGTTCGCCATCACACGATCTCGGTTGATTTGAAAAGATTGATCTGGGTCTCGCTTTTTATCCGACAGAAACCTGAAACCTGAATTGATCAGGATTGTCTCAACTTTTTCTAGCCACAGTGTATTGACATAGATTTGTCTGATTCGGGAAGGCCTTGCGAAAACAATGCTCTCTACTCATTCTTCCAGACACTTTATTGTCCCCGTAGCCATTGTGTGACAAATGCAATTTATATCTATTGTTTCACCCCCCTCCTTTTTTTCATTTTTAACAACGCATGAGTCCCAGACATTGACTATCACTCGTGTATATATTGATATATGTACTTAGACATGCATATGTTTTGGTCAACGTCCAAACCTGTGCTGATTTTCCATCCAACTGATCGATAGACCCGAAAAACAAGTAGTGAATGTCATGAGCCCGAGACAACATGCTTCGATTTGATTTTAAGCCAGCTGGATTTCTCCATGTGGCCTTTATGGGAAACAAATGTTGAAAAGCACGCTGTGACGGTACGGCTGCTGCAGGCTGCTGTTGACCAGACGAAAAACCGGGGACGGTCATCGACTGCTTATTTGCACTTTCTATACAATGCCGTGTTCCCACTTTGTATTGATGTGTACAATTCATCTTCCAAAGAGTCTCCGACTTGCAGGCCGAACGTATTGCATCACAGGCGGCATCCGGCTGTGTTGAACTTTCAGTACTCACCGATCTTGAGGATTCTCGGATTCTTCTTCTGCGTTATAGCTCGAGCCTTTTGGCTTTTGAATTGTATGTCGGTCAGTCGTCTTACCAGTTTTGCTGTTGTCCTTTTACATGTTTAGTTGTTGAGTCTTGTTTGAACTTTTGAAGCTTTTCATGGACTTGCTTTGTCCTGGGATGCGATGTTTCGTTCTGCTAGCTTGGATGTGCCAAGTTGGTAGACCGCCTCGTTGCGTATCATTCGAAATTCCGCCGGATTTTTTGGACAAAAATGCTCAGAAGAGACTGCACCTCCCGATGTGTCCACCTTTCATTCTGTTTTGGCTCCATTTTATGGTGAGGACAGCACAGCGTCTCCAACCAAACTACCGCGCATGTAGAGGTATGGCGAGTTACGTCATGGCAGTCGCCGATGTGAAAACAACCCACCGATCTGCGTTGGTCAGCACAGGTCGCCCCTCAAAAGTTCCAGCTTGACCCGGAAAAATCCTCCTGGCTCTGAGGTACTTTGGAAGCACCCCGGTGAATCCGTAGACCTACTTTTTGGTGGAACGAATGGGCCAACTCGCATTTGTCACGGTCGATTGAAAAGTTCTTCAAAGTGTTCCTGTGGTGCCGAAACGCTTGAGGAAGCAAATTGGGACCAGCAACAGTCACATACCTGACGACAAAATGAAAAGAGCAGCAGTATATTAAGAGTAGGAGCAATTTTCATGCACTTGTGTTTTCTCAGAGATAGCATCCGAGTCGTTACGAGTTCCTGGTACCCGCAACCAATTTCAGGCAGTCTTGCCACTTTTGATCAAATACCCCGCGAGGCTGATTTTTGTCTCCCTCATTTGCCGGAGTCAGAGGGGATCACCTTTCATTCGGGTTCATGTTCCTTGTCACCCCTCCACCGATGGCCTCGTAACTCTTCTTGAAATCCTCTGGGACTTTTTGCTTTCTTTCGGAGCAAGCCCCTCATTGACTTGGAATTATATCCGATCCCCGATGCTTTTCTTTCTCGGCGGGGAAGGACTCAGCATTTTGTCCGAGGCAGTTCTTGGTCGCCGTATCGAATCAAATAATACCTACGTTGCACCTGCAACCCATTTGAACTTTATCCAGACTCACCCTCATGAAATCGGGAACCGACAAACAAGTTATACTCGGATCACTCTAGCCCTTTGCAGGGCCGCTGAATTTAGACGCAAAACTAGTGACAACAAAATCATCCAAACATAAAAAAGACTGTTTTGTGGATATCAGTCACTTCTAGGATCTCTGCACCCCGCAGGACCGTCTAATGCCTCGTTTTCCGGTTCTGCGCCGTCTCTCTGTTCCAAGCTTTTGGGATGGGAATTGCCAGGCTGCCTTGGCTCTGCTTCCAATTTCCTCCAGCGCTTTTGATCTTCGTCTTCTCGACCCGATGAGGAGTTTTTGCGACGCTCCTTATGATGCGCGTGCTGATCCTCGTGATATTTGCGCCTTCTTGACTCACAAAACTTTTTCAACCTTAGTTTTGCTTTTCATCTTGCTCTTTTTTTTTTCTTCCTGAAACCACAGCCGTTCGAGCTGGAATTTTATGTAACAGCCGTAGAACTTTCCAGATTGGAAACACTTCACTTGAGGATGGAGTGAGTAGGCGAGAGAGGCAGAGAGGGGGAGGAAAAAAAAATCGAATGTATTAGTTTACAGCGGCCGACCTTGAGGGCAGACTGCACCTGTCCTCATGATTGCGGGGCCCGTTCCTCCAAACGCACAGACGCAAGCAAATATTTCGATCGCCTTCCGAGGCGGGACCGGAACATCACTTCCAATTGAAAAGCGAGGAATGCAAACGTTCTGCTCTGCCATCGGACTGAAATCAAACCGGGCCTCCCTCGCAAAGCGCACGACCGCCTTGAGAATGTACAACACCGCGCAGCTGCGGTCCGCAGGATATCCCGGTTCCATAGCGGCAAGCGTGAGCTGAACGCCTGCCACCGCTTTGAGTGACAAGCATCCCCTTACTACGCCGATGGGTACCTTTGCCAAGCCTTCCGTCTCAACTCCGGCTTTCCATGTCCCCCAATAAAGCCTGACTGATCTGCCTCCTTTCGTCACCGTTCGGAGTGATTGCAAAGGGGTCTGGATGTCTTGTTAGACAGACGTTTCAGGTCAGTTCCCCTGATTTTCCATTAAAAAAAAAAAACACAACAAAAACATGATGCTGTCACGTTGGAAAATAAGACGGCCTCAAATCAGAAAAGCGTAGCAGGATTGATGGCCGGGTTACAAATGTGATGGGAGGTGTGTGTCGTTCTCTCATCCAGCCATCGTGAAAGTTCTGCAACGACGGAATAGCAAAGAGCAACATTCATTCAAGTTTTCGATATGCGGAATAGCCTTAGCGTATGAATACACCGGTCTCGGCCTTTGTGTTTTTCATGCACCGCCGTTGCTAACATATGTTTTTGTTCAACAGCGTTTGAATAACGCAGAAGAACGACGATCATTTTTTTGAAGCCACCCACTTGACAGCAACCCACAAGGTCTTATTTTATTCTAAATGTTGTTTTTGGATCATCGTTGTTACGGGTTGACAGCTAAATCCCCATTCGGTGTTGTGATGTTACCAAAAAAACAAAACAAAAAAAGTACATTCCCCGCCATTAATCCAGGATTTTTCTGTTTACGTTTATCGTGTCAGATTATTGCCTGACGTTGCCTTGCATTTTCGATGAATCACCGGAAAAAAAAAAGAAAAGAAAAAAAAAGACCTTTAACAAGGCTGTTCTTACCCATTTTGATGTCGGTTTATCATCCGATACCCTTGTGACGGGGTTTACCCAACAATCATGTCCAAACAAATGCAAAAAAAACACAAAGATGTGGACCTGGAGGGAAGATTATTTTGACAATTTGTTTCAGGCTGCTTTTCTTTTTCATTGTGATTCTGGATGGGGTTCCCCCCCCCCCACCCCCCCAACTTTTAGATCATCTGTCCTTTGAAATGGTCTGCGTTTCTCATCCAGCCAACCATATGAGTTCGAATCAATTGAAAACTTGCCCAAGTCTTAACAGGAATATTTTCCCATGCCCTTGAACATTACGTTTAATTTTGACGTGCCTTAGATGAGGTTTGCACATGGCTGACTTTACGCTCTTGCACACGTGAGCGCGCACGCCGTACATATGCTTCACCTGTTGGCCTCCCGGCTCCCTTCGGCTGCTCATTCAGCACGGAAGTGTTGAAAGCCCTCTCCGCGGTCCTCATAAAGCGCAAATCTTTTTCCAATCGGCCTGCGCTGTTGTTTCGGCGCTGCTCGCATCGAGCGCCAATGTGTCCCAGACCGACACCCGCTGGTACTTGCCCCAGAAGAACCACGGGGAGAGAATAAAGGATGAGCCTGTCAAAGGGCGTGTAACATTTTGTCCCGACTCCCGCCGTGCAGGCCGACTGTCAACAACCACATCGCTCAAACCGGTTTAAGGACACTCATATGGTTCCGATAAGGGCACAAAGGAAGCCAAATTTGGATCTCTCTTGTACGGCAACTCATAAGAACGAGCCAGAATCTTTTTGTGTCTGTCGCCGAGCAGACGAAAGGATGCGTCATGTCAGCACCGTCATCTGTTATTTTCATTTTACAGCATGCTGATTGTCACTAATAGTCCTTTGCTTGTAGTCTCTTGTAGTCTTTGTAGCTTCCCTCGTGTGTGCGGCGCGGTACATTCATCACAGTAGCCAACAAGGGAGACAATGTAATTGTTTTTATCAGCAATGACACCATAATTGTATAACCCCCCCCGACCCCCCCGCACCCAAAAGCACAAAGGAACCGTTTTTGTTCAGAACACTCCACACATGTGTATCTGCTGTGTGAGGGTCCGGTTTGCACCGGTTAGCTAAACCAGACTTGAAAATATGAAGGAAAGGCTTCATGACCGTATTGGACACAAATTCAAAAATCTCCTAAGCCTCAATACTCTGTTTTCAGCTCATCTAAAAGGGATTGCACTCCTTCACGATATGTCCGTACATGCGTGTGTGAATGCCAATCCAGGATGTCAGTACGTTGAAATATCTCTACAACTATAACGTGAATTGCCATGAAACGGCACGTGTACGTTCGACATTTATACCCCTCAATGAATCACCCGTTGAATTCTAAAATACGGACGAGTGCTTTTGAAGCACCCAGGGGGATACACTCTGATAACTCTGGAGAGCACGCACCTCCAGCAGGTGAATATTTTCACAACTCGAGTTTTATGGCAGCTACTGAACGAATGTATTTCCCGCCAATTTTTGTATCCCAAGTGTGTCTGTGTGAGAGTGTGTGTGTGTTTTGTGCGTTAAAGCAGCTCATATTACGTGAGAAAAATATTTCGGCACACCACCAAACACCAATGCTGCTCACTATATAAACTGGAATAATGATAAAGTGGTTTGCACTCACAAAAATGGAGAAGTCTTATTTATCAAAAATGGTTGCTTTTTAAATTTTTTTTAATTTAATAATCTCTTAGCCGGACCCAAAACGGGGGGCAACGTTGCCCATCCCACGTGACAACGTGGCACTCTGCTGTTTTAACCGGATTCAGCTAGCACGTGTGCCATAGATATGGAAGGCCATGCAAGGAGAAGGGTCACAGCGACTTAATGGCCTAGCTCCACTCACGTATCTAAATGTGCCAAATTATTTCAAAATGGATTTGTATCAAGGGAAGATTCAGTTCTCGGTACTTATAAATCAAGGTACCCATTTTGGAGCAATTAAGTGATATTGAATCATTTCCCATGGCTCATCTCATCATCTCTTACGGTTTCACAGTTGGGAATCGCCACCATCTTTTCAGATTTTTTTTTTTTCTTCAGCTTAGGCCACGTTTTAGCTGCAGTGACCTTTTAAACTGTTGAACAGAGATCCTTTCTAAAAAGGTAGATTTGATTAAAGCGGTTAGGGTGGAACATGTGGTAATGGTTGCTCAAATGAAGAATAAGGCCACAGCGCAGTAGTCTCGGTCAGAGGCACTTAGCATCCCGAAGGCGACACCTCCACCATGAACGGCCGCGATCCACGAGGGTGGGACCCGCCGGTGGAAGCTCAAAGGGCGGACTGTTTGCGGATACAAGCCCCTCATTCACACCCACCACCGGCGCTGCACGGTCTGCTTCAAGTTTACAATACAACGGGAGGGGGACTCCAAAAACATGCCCTGTCACGACTCCGCTCTCCGAAAATGTCACTGATTTGCGAAAACACACCTGCCTGTAGCCGGCCGAGTCTTTTGCCTTTGAAGGCGTGCAAGGTGGGGCGAACAGAATGTTTCGGTTATAATGACATCATCCGGTAAGGTGATGGAGTGCTGCGTCGCTAACCACATTAGCAGTCAAAGCAGCTCTGGGGAAAACGTGTCAGACGAGGATAAGCGACTTTGAGACAGGACTGAAAAACAGAGAATAACATCCGATGAGGGAGAACAAAAATATGATGTTTATTAATGTGGATTTATGGACTAAGAATCATACAGAAAAGCAACTTTGAAGCTGTTATTTTATGCTCCCCACTGCACAGCCGCCGAGACCGCTCCAGTGACTCGACAAGATATCAAGATATCGATGTCATTCGTGTCATTAATTGTGAAAGTTTAGAACCAGCGCGGCACTTCCAGTAATTAGAAACACATTTAATGCAGTCGCCGTCACGAGTAGGAAGCACAGTGAGAGCTAAATGGAAGCGAAAAGCTGTTCCCGGGACATCTGATGGATGCTTGAAGAGGCACGAGTCCCATTGTGACCCCGGGATCATTTTCAGCCGTTGCATCACAATAAAAGAGTGTCGAGAGCAAAAGACTGAGCGTGGCCACCAGCATTTAGAGCTGCGATGCAAATCACAAACCTGCGGAATAAGAGGATGACGATAGTCAGCGTCATGTTTGACTTGCTGAGGAAAGAGTGACAGGCAAGTCGGTTGGCTTTCGCGAACAGCGACTCTTTCATGGGCGCGTCTTTACACATTTGTATACCTCATTTAGAAACGCTACGCTGTGCCCTAAAAATAGAGATACTCCTGGAAAATAAGCTCTAATATTTCCATATTCTCATGATTGGATACTTGCAAACGGTCGGACGCTTAAAATAAAAATGACACATCTTAAACAAACGACCATTGCAACTGGTGGAAGGGCCGCGGCCTGTTCAAAATGACTTAAAATCTCCCCCTGAAGACGGAACATGTCAAAGTGCCAATTTTGGAAATGACATCAACTGTACAGTGGGACCTTGACGTACAAGTTGAATTTGTTCCTTGACCATACTCCGAACTCGTGTGTTTTGTCTAAATGGCCGCGTATTCCTTTTTGATACAAAATCCTACCAAGTATTTGTGAGAAGTGGCATGACGGATGAATTGGATGTCCACCATTTTGCTGTCTGTTTCCGTTCCAGGCCACCGAGAGATGGCGTCGGGAGGATGATCGCTTTCTGGTCCTGCTGGCGTTTCGTCTCACCGTAGGAAAAGGAAGTGGGATGTACTTGTTTGACCTGTCAACTGGATGTAGGAAATGTGAATCCTCACCTCAGGGCAAGCCAGGGCAGGTCAGTCTGGCTCATTTCCTTATTGCTCACAACTGCTGCAACTGGAACCTGGACGGTTCTGCTTTGCTGAGTGGAAATTGTTTTTTGGGGTGTTTTTTTTTCTGACAAAGGACAAAAAATACAAAATGGAACACTGGTCTTAACAACTTTAGGTTTGATTTTATTCCAAGCTTTTAGACTTTAGGAACATTTGAAGCTTGCTTGTTTGAAAGTTTGTTCGTGCAGAGTTCTGCCAAGGAACATCCATCGACCAATCTGACACACAGTCAAGAATGTTGCCGGTAATCCTCACGTTCGGTTGGGTATACTTAATATAGATCATACTCGATCTTTGACATCACAACACTAATCGTCCAATCCGAAGCCTAGAGGTCTACAACCTCCGACTAGTGGATCACACCACCGTCAATGACCTTACCACAGAAATGTTGCAGGGTCAGCAATTTAAGCTCGTGATGTCCTCATATGGACCTTCATAACCCCCCCGCCCCTTATTTCCAAAGTTTGCTGAAAGGAAACATAAGCTCCAAACAAAAGGAATGGTGGAATAGCGCCTTGCGGTGACAAATTCCAGCCTGGGTCTGTTGACTCGCTTATCTTTCACAGAAAAACAAGGCGAGAATTTATGAAGCCAACGGCCAAGATCATTTGATGAGTGAAAGCAAACAAAAGCTGTCCTGCAAACAAACGGTCGGCCCATTGCCCGCAGAAACCAAAGCAGGTTTGAGATGAAACCAGAGAAGAACATGATACTGCGGTAGGCCTTGAGCTAGCGAGAAGCGGGGCGCTTTCGGAAATAAAAGCAGATATTACGCTACGCGGCATTTGGAATCATCGTCTAATAGAGGTGCCTCTATTTATACGAAAAGGGAAACCGCAGCCAGAAAGTCATCTGTAAGTCATTCTTGAGCATTTTTAGAGCAAGACACCGGGCAATCATCTTTTCAACAGCGTACTGCCATCACCGGCTTGTGCTCGCGTTTTCAATCGCATCATTTTCCCCTCCTGTGCAAAATGACCTTCAAGCGGTTGTTGACACACGGCGCTCTTCAACGCCGAGGTGCCACCGCCTAGCGAGCCCGCCCTCTTTCCTAAAGCCCTCGCTCTGATTTCCCCAACTGTTAAGCTCGCGTATTTCAATCGGCAAAGAGCGCGAGCGAGGGGTGGAGGAGGAAAGGAAAGGAGAGGGCGGACGGGGGAGGGTGGAGAGAGGAATGAAAAACACAAGGTCGTTGAGAGAGAGAGCGAGAGAGAGAGCGAGACGTTTCTTTCTTTCTTTCTTTCTCTCTTTCTTTCACACCATGTGTTACCGTAAGATATTCATTTCCTGTGCGATACCTCCACCTCCCTCCAGCACTTTGTTTTTCTTCTCCATCACTGTCAGTGTTCGCTGACGGAGGTGGTCCAGGGTCGCATCAAGTCCACTGGATCCCGTTTCGATCTTGGAGCCATCCCTCCGAATCGGCGTCCCAAATTGCGCACTGAGCGCGGCGCAGCTGCGGTAACCCGAGACCTTTGCGTTGTACTTCTCCAAAGCCAAAGCCCGTTAAAACGAGCGCCGTTGACGTCTCAGCCTGATTTTGCGATTGAACTGAACGGACATTCTTATTTAGCAAAGGTAGCCCTCAACAAACATCCCTCGAAACGCGGGATGCAGACTTTCGATTTACTGCCGACCAACAAAGCCAGTCACATGATTCATTGACTTAATATGAATATTTTTACAACAAGCAAATAAAATGATCCGTTTTCCACCGGTCCTCTGTTTATCCTCTCCTTTAAGGCCGATCCAGTTAGTAGTTTGTGTCTTGAGTTATGTGACAGTCTCATCATAAATCTGAAAAGCAAAACCCAACAACAACTGTGCTTGTATTTCTAAATGCTAATTACTACAGCACATGGAGACAGAATTTATTCCATGTGGCAGGCAGAGCGGTTGAAAGTGCCACATGCTTCTTTTGTCGGTCCCTGCTCGCAGAGGGTCCATTTTCATTTCGCTTTCTTTTCCCGGTCATTAACGGGCTGATTTCATCAGCGCGGACAATCAGGAAAAGGAAGAGAATGTTTTGGAAATCCAGACGGATCCAAATGAGATGTTTTCTCAAAGCAGATGGAACTTAATATGCAGATCTGAGGCCACACACTCCGTCGGGCGGTCGCTCTTGTCGCGGTTTGCTGTGCTGGACTTTGACCCGTCTAACCGCCTCCCCCCCGACCCCCACCCCCTCAAAAAGTCGTCGTCAAACCAGAACCTGGCATGGCTAATAGCCATGCAAAACAGATACGGGATTACAAGATGTAAGCGGATGTGGGTCACTGGCGTGATGCCGACTTTGGGCAGCCAGCATGGGATGGATTCTCCCCGAGTGACTGTCAAGTGTGCACGGGAGTGGAAATGATTGTTTGTGTTGCCCTGCAATTGGGTTTCAGAAAAGACATTTCCAACCCAAACTACGGATGAAGAGTTTTGCCCTTCGTTGCGAGCTCGACGATCAGCCCGCAGCATTTGCTTCTTTAACTCATTCACTCCCAAAGACGTTTTTAAACGTCATTTCAGACTTGGTCCAGAATTGGCTGGTACTGAATGAGTTTTAAGTGGGCCAGTAGCAAGACCAGTTGAGGATGCTTCACCGCAACAACAAACCAACTCACAAAGCCCTGAGCATCTGGCAGCTCCTCGCCGTGAAGAACTTTGTGGTGCTGGAGCAAAATCCTAACTCACCCGACCTGGCTCGGTGGAATTCCCCCTTTTCTCAACATCAAGACGGTCATCACTTCAAAGATCTGGACGACATTGGGGTGGCTGTGAAGACAAAGCCGCGGAGGATCCAGGCAGAATCCTTCATGGAGCCCAATGAAGGTGTCGCAGAAAAAGCTGCAGGCGGGTCACTTGGAAGGGGAGAACTTGTAGTTCGTCTGCTGGTCCGTCTCGATATGTGCCCCGCAGCAGATTGTTGACCGGTCCGGGGTGTACTCCCCCTTTCGTTCCAAGTCAGCTGGCATCGGGTCAATCTCCCCGCAACCCTGAACAGGAGAAGCGGAGAAAGTTTCGAAAAGCCACTCGAGTTGCATTCGTCACGGAAACTGAAAACATCAGGATGAAAATGTCTCTGTGCAAACACGAAGTGCAGTCGTTTCCATGTGTTGCTAATTACCTGAGACAATACACAGAAGTCGCCAGACCTCCAGCGCCAAGGAGAAACATTGTTAAGTATATTAGACTGTGTCGGGTTAAAGGTTTAACAAAATAAAAACCAGCCGACTTGTCTTTTCTCACTGTCGAAAAGTCCAGCGCCGGATGCCTTGCAGAGTTTCGGTTCGTCTTTGCCGCTACCTCCGGACGTTTATTCGCTCGCCAAAACCAGTTGCCAAGTCAAGTCATTCATCGTGGAAAGGATCGAAGCGCAGACTTGCGCAATTCGGTTGCTGACCATGGTTTCTAAAGCGCAAATTGGGATTTTTGAACTTGTACTCTGCCTGGCTTGTGTGCGGAGCTCCGTGCGTCTGACTAAGAGGTGGGCCTCCGTGAACCGGCTTGGCCTTGGGAAAACCACATACATGAGTGGACCCGGCCGGCCTTTAACACGTTTCCCTCTGAGAAGTGTACATCATCATATCTTCCGCCCCCGCGAATGGTCTGGACTTGACTTTCATCCTCGCGTCACTCTCTTAGTTGGTCCTTTTCCCATCCGTTGGTGTTTTGCTTTGCTTTCACCAAGTTCAACATTCTTGTTTTTCTTACTTCATGCAAACATGTCAGCGGTAATTCATGTTGATCGTGTCCTTTTCGACAAATATTTGCCCTGTAACTTAAGCCGAAAAATGAACGGTAAATGAGTCGAACCGAGGTGGCGACAAAGCGCCGCTTCCTTCCGTTGCAAGCCACCGGTTTAAAATGACAGCTGTTTTGAAATATGGCGACACAGTGTGGCCGATTCCTCTATCGTCGGTTTGACATCGAGAAAAGGGAACAGTTCAGCTTGTATTTCCGGGGCATTGACGACTGGATCTCCTACGCGGCTTGGAAGAGAGCACCGTTAATTTGAACCCAGCCCTTTTTGTCATGTGAGCCAACGTATTTATTTGCAAGGTCTTGGAGACAAATTCATTGCACCTTGGACTTCATCGAAATTTCTCCTGACTGATCACGATGGCTCCGTAGGTTGTAAAAACACGGGGGGGCCGCGCCGATATTCCTCACGGTATGTTTACATGATGGTGTACAGTGAACATATTCAAACATTTTTTTGACACGAAACATAAACGGGCCACCAATTAATTCAACCACACCACCGACCGAGCCTGTTCTCATCTGCGGGCCATTTCAACTGCCGCAGATGTTCCCTCTCAGGGGGATATCCAGGATTTGGGGAGTTTTTTGAAGCGTGGAGCCAGTGACGCGCTCCAAAGCCTGGGAGATTTCAGTGGCGGACCCAGAATGAGGAACCCCACCCTGACCCCCCCCTGCGCTGAACTCCGCAGATATGTGCAGTTATAGACTCAGGCACAAAACGTGTATCCATGTACATTTTTTTTTTTTTACAACTTTATTACCACCAACCCACTTCACCTGTGACGTCTCGATGCCCCCGCGTGAGTCTTTCTGTTCTTTGCAAGAAGGCCGTTCCCATTCCCGGGAGTCAAACACAGATGCTTTGTCGCAGGCTTCTGTGTTTGATTTACTTTGGAATGGTGTTAAAACCCTCTCGCCGATCCCAAGTTGACAACTCGTCGGGCTCCTTTTCCACTCAGATCCATGCGATCCCAAGTCGACAGCTTCCTTTTCGACTCGGCACCAATGTGCAACTAAGCGCAACGGGAGGCAGGTCGCTCGATGAACATTTTGACTCGTGGAGAGGCGATAAGGAAAATTGTCTTTGTGGCTCTCCGATGACAGAAATGGGTCAGAATAATTCACGTTTTGTCTTAGCGTGGAAAAGTAATCCCGACGAGAAAGCTTAATGGAAGGAGCAGAATGAGGCGGGCCGGCCTTGTCTTGTTCGCCTTGCAAGCGATACTTGACGCCTGTTTAGACGTTCGTCCGTGCAAAAGGGCAACATTCGACGTGACATTTTGTTTGAAGGCCAATCTGTGATCCTGAGGATCATTTATTTCCTCAATTGAGATGTCTGAACCTCATTGCACATGTTCACTCGGAAAACTCCTGCTTGCTACCCGATTAGAAATCCAGTCTCGTCAGTGAACGAGATTCCCCAAAAGAGGAAAGGAACGCAAGCATGTCGACGCTGAATGAGCAAATGGAACAAATGATTGATCCGTAACCTGGTTGAAGATGGCTTCTCGAACGGAATATACCGGTACATCTATATTAGGTGTGTTGTCATCCAGTCTTTGGAGCGATAGCCATGTTTTTGTCTTTTTTTTTGTTTTGTTTTCTCTAAATCCTTTTAGCTCCCGAACTCCATCAAGGCAAAAATGAGACTTTGTGAAACCGTGGCTCACTGGGCCAACCTGGCAGTCCAGACTTGATGATGTCAACCCATCTCATGCAAATTCGTGTAACAGCTCGAGTGTTTTGAGGACACGAGAGCGCCGGGGATCAATCTTTCTCGCAATAGAGGTATTTAGAATATTGTTGCACATCTTTGCCTGGACCTGAATGACCATTGGGCATCTGGTTGCCCTTTCGGTTGGTTACGTGGCTGGTAACTGCACCCGGCGCAGATGAAGAATGTACGCGGCTCTGAGGACTGGATCTGAACTTTGCGTTTCAATGTGTTTCCATTTTGAAAGCCCTCTGGAAAAAGACAACTCGGGCCAAGGCCTGTTTTTGCTGCAAGCACACTCGGGAGTGAGTGTTAAACATGGTTTTCTTTTTCTGTCGCGCAGACCCGCATCGGAGAAGGGTGTCAACGGAGATCGTTTTCTTGTTTTAGTTGAAAAAGATGGGCCTGAATTCTCTTGTGGGCTCTTGCTGCCATGGAACTCTGGCGAGCTTCATTTCTGACCAGCCCTCGCCCCGTCTGATCGCAACAATAGCGCCTTAACGCTCTTGCTGCCATGGAACTCTGGCGAGCTTCATTTCGACCAGCCCTCGCTCTGTCTGATCGCAACAATAGTGCCTTAACCCGATGTTGTGGCACCGGCTGGCGATGCTGAGCCTTTTCACAAATGGATTTCGCTATTTGCGGCAGGGCGTGGTCCTGCCAATCGTGAACAGACAAAAAAATGGCACCGTCAAAACAAATGAGCTGAATGCTGAGTGAGAGTTTAGTTTGTGCTTTTTCCACTGTCGACTGTTACGTGGTTGTTGGAGATGAAAACTGCCCTCGTTGTGCAGCGTCGTCGAGCGGGCCCAATCAGCTGACGTGCCTTTGCGACCATTAACCGACACAGGAACACTTCCGTCACTTACCAGTCGTACCAAATGTCAAACACTGTTAAAGGTTGAGATCGAGTACCGGACGATAATTAAGTCCAGATTTCGAAAATGCGATGCTATTCAAACGAAGACATCGACGGAGCGTCTAGACACAACAGTGCCTGCGCAGCCGGGACCGGTGGCACGAAGCACTCAAACCTTAACGTTGGATCCGAGCGGGATGATTTCCTTTTATTTCTGCGGTTGTGCAAATTTCCACTGCGTCGGCACCGAGCGTAACCGTCTCCCGGTGCTTGTGAGCTTTCAAAGGATGAGGTCGGGATTCACTGCGGTTTCAAATGGGAAACAGACCAGCGGGGAATCTTCCAGCGTTGATTTTGTGGGATGGCGAGCCGCGTCCAAATGTGTACGGCTGTCTCGGCACCTCTCAGGGATGCGGAGGGGCTCCGAGACTTTCTACCTGCGGCTCCAAACACCCATTCCTGACGTTCGGACGATTCTTGTCGTATCACTCCAGGCCAAAGCGATTCTGGCGACTCGCCAAGAAGCCGTAGGGTGAAGGTCATTTTATTCAAAGAATGAGAAGACAAGGAATCCGATACCTCCGATTTCCTCTCCATTATCGTAATGACTTATTTGCTTGCCGAGAGACTCCTGGCATATCCTCTTTTCCGCCACATGCCAATGCAACTTCCCGCCTTTGCTCACCTTATGCTGGTGGTCTTTGTCGAGGTGGGGGGGGGGGGTTGGGCTGTGATTTCTCCTTTTTTATTGAGTTTTGCTTGTGCGCAAGAAGCAGGCCAGTTCCAGTGTGCATGCGTAAGGGTCAACTATTCCTATTAGTCGCAAATTGTTCCTACTTTGTGTGATTACTTCAAGACGACTAAGTTACCCGCTTAGCGGCAAAGCATCCAAGACAGTCAAAATAAATGAAAGAATTCTGGAATTTTTCAGGACATGGCAAGTTGAAGTATCCCCTCCGCCCCCTCCATTCCCCAACCCCCCTCTATTATTATTATTTTTTTTTGTGTGTGCAAACCTCTGAGGTCCCAACACAATCCATTCCGGGATGATATGTTGGGATTTTGACCCACTGAAAACATTCGTTGCCATGATCACGTTGCAGACTTTTTAGAAACGATTTTTTTTCCAGTCATCTGCATCACGACTGACCAATGATGAAGGCGTCGCGCAAAGGAGCATCACGGTTGCCCCGTCACATGAGTGTGAAAAGAAATGTACCGACGCTAATAGTGAAATGTAGCAACCATCAAGTACTCTATTTCTTACTTATTAATAACACGTGATGCAGCGTATTCGCGGAGGGAAAATTTGCGGAGTGGACTGGACATAAGTAACTTCTAATTTCTGAGGTGTCGTCGTGCATAATTTTGTTTGGTGCAAGCTCTTACTCGACTCTGTTTAGTTGCCCTGCGGCATTACGAGTCGAGTAATAAAGGAAGCAGAAGCCAAAGCTTTTGTGCTACTTTGCCCTGCTCGCAGGATCCAGCCGGCCGGCCAGAGCGAGCTCAACACGCGGCTTCTCTCTGTCGGACAGTCATGGCACGGAGTCGTAATCTGAACCGCATGTCCCATTTGGGCTCGCTCCCGTGACCGTCCGCATTCCTTCCCTCTTTCATTTCAACATCCACTCACTTTTCTCTCACCCTGCAGGCCGCTTTGGGGAATATGCCCTTCATCCTCGGTTTGATCACAATATCCGAACGATATAAGGCGCTTATCGCTCGCCGGGATCCCCCCCATTCACCCTTCCCAGTGGCGTGCAAACTTTAGGCGAGATGTCGTCCGCGCGTTGAAGCGCACGTGAGCGCCTGTTGCCGTTTTCCTTTCGGCCGGCGTGCGGCACATCTGCGCCCCAGCTGAGTGTTACTCCAGGCGAGGTCTGCGCTCTTTGGTTTTCAACGTCGCGCATGTCCGCGCGCGCGTTGATGTCCGCCATCTACGATCAGGCAAGCCCGAAAAGCGATTGGGAAAAGGATCAATGGGCGTCTTTTAGGCGTCAGCCTTGTGCAGTCCCAGTAACGGCGCTGGCCAGAAAGCAGAAACCGGGTGACGTCGACATGAACTCCATCCACCCTCTGTGCTTGGAGCTTCCCATCCTCATCCTGTTTGTGTTTAGCTCCTGGATCAGCAGCGATGGCGTTTTGATTGATGACGAGATTGATGAATTCACGTATAAAGGCCAGCCATGCGACGCTGCTTTAGGCTTGTTTGTCTTTGTCGTCAGGTGTCAACATTTATTCCATTGTTTTAAATCCTCATGTGCGGAACATCCGGCTTCTGTTTCCGTCTCATCTGAAACATATGAACTGCTGAAAATCATTTTTTTTTTTTTTAACTGATCCATTTAAATGAGAATTTCCACCAGATCTGATCGAGATCTCTGCAAGTATATTTGGTGTCCATCCCAATTTAAATGGACGAATTCAATTGTTTTTGTTCCATCGCTGTCAGATTTGTCAGACTTGTTTCTAATTTGTTGTGTTTATGGAACGTATCCCATGTCCTATACTAAAAAGACGGCAACGCATGCCTCGGTCAAATTTTGTCTGAATACATCCTGTTCGCGTGCCAATAACAAATGTGTGACTGCGGCTATGCACTGCAGTATATCATGACACACCGAGTATAGGCACTAAAACAAAAACCATACCGCTCAAAATGATTACACTTGTCATGACAGTCTATCCCAAAAATTCATCTCATGCAAAATGTTCGTGTCCAATTGCGGCCTGCGAAACCAAACAATAGAAGAATTTCGGGAACCACAAAGAACCACGCCATAAAATTGCGCACTTCTAAATTATTGATTTTTTTTTTTCCCTTCTCTACCGGAGAATGCGTGACTACTTTTCTGTGCTTAATCAATCAATGCTCATGACTGAGATTCAGATCCACGCACGCCGAGTTACCTTGAGAAGGGAGCAGCCGAAAATAAAGTAGCGTGACGTGAGATCACCAGCAGGGCTTTCGGCTTTGATTTACTTGACTAACTCCCTCCCTCGAGAATATCCACGCAGGCCTCATTGATCACGGAGGTGAAGCTGGTGACATTTAATGGCATCGTTTTACAGTCAAGGGGTCTTGTACGGGCTTGGATGCTTGGAAGGAACAGACCACCCATGAACCCGTTTCACTCAGCATACAACTGGCTTGTGCATGGAAATGTCAAGACTGGCTTGTTATGATGGCAGCTGTTTTACATCCACTGCTCATGTTTTTTTTTTGTCTTTTGAACAATGATGAAGTTTTGTCATGTACGACTTTGACTTACTGCTGCTTGTTAGACCTTTGAGTGCGGGGGCGCCCGACCTGTTTTGACCCATGATCAAACTTTTTACACCTCAAAAAAAGTGCCTCAAAAAAAAAAAAAAAAAAAAAAAAAAAAGTACAGTAGCGTAGTAGACCCAAATACTCATCAAAAGCGATTGATTGAATATTATTGCATTTCAAACATATGAATACTACGCCGAAGTGGGTGGGGTTGGGGGCGGGGGGAACTGTACTGAATGAATTGGATTGCAGATGAAAAAAACAAAAAAAAAAAAGAATGAAATTGAAATAAAAATAATTTAAAAAAATGGTATGTAAATAAATGTTTGAAAAATAAAACAAAAATCAATGAAATTGAAATAAAAATAATTTAAAAATGGTATGTAAATAAATTTTAGAAAACAGTTCTAAAATATTACATGCATACTGCAAATTTGAATACAGCAGAACTGTACTGAACAAATGCATCTAATGGATGAAGAAAAACGATATGCCGTTTTAACGTTGTGCACGGTTGGAACACTTTAGTGATTATTTCAGGTGCCCGGGAATGGCATCATTTTGTCGAAAGTTATTTGGTTGAAAAAAAAAAAAAGGAGCAAACGAGAAGTAGTCCTTCAACGTCAACATTTTGAGCTCACGGGGTCTTGATTTACTCAACCACAGAGAGTACAAGGCACACTGTATATATCAAGCAAGGTTTTGATTGGACAAGAGGGCTTGATTTACAAATGCTTCTTTTAAGTGGGCAACGGCGGCGAGCAGGGTGTTTATTGGAGTGGAGCCCATGCCTTAAGAATACACAATTTGAAGGTTTTACGTTAGGACAACAAACATGGCGGGGGAAAAGAAATAACCAATCGATTGACTCGCTTCCAGTATTTCAATCGGATAATTGGTGAAACTATTTAAAAAAAAACAGAAAATGAGGTCGCAACCCTCAGTTTATGGAAAGGGCTAACCACTGATGCGCATCCTGCGTCGTGTTTCCAGCATTTAAATGGGAAGCGAGGAAGATTTATCTCTTGACATCACTCTGTGGTACGCTTGGGCCTTTTCAGTTTTTATCTACTTGATCATCTTTTCCGAAAGTCATTTAGGAAAGACTATAATTTTAACAAGATGGCTTTGAGAACGCTAAACATTTCTCATCCAGCTACGGTTGGACGAAATCATTTCAACGTGTGCTCGTGGTAAGATGTATTGAGGTCTTCTTTGTTGCAGTCCAACCTCTTTTCAACGTCCCCCCGTTGACAATGTTTCCACCCCCATAAAGTTCGCATTTCAAAGTCCCGATTTCACATCATTCATTTGCCAATTTTGCTTTCAACGAACACCTTTCGAACATCAACTTCATGGGAACGACCAGATTTTCCCACAAAAAGAGGCTTTCGTTGCAACGAACCGTGGGAAGCTAATTGCCGCTGTAAAAAAAATGTACATCAGCGCGGGATTCCCCTCCGTTGCTCAGCAGCGCTACTGATCGACGTTGTTGTACTTCTGGAACTGCAGGAGAGGCATATTTATTTGCTGACTGAATATTTTCAGAGATGAAGTAGGAACGCCACAGTTGTTTGTTTCGTGTCTTATAAAACCTGTTTTTTTTTCTTTCATATACACGTATTTGTAATTAACATACTGTATTACATGTTCATGTTTTTACATCCTGGATGATACATCGTCCTTGGCGGCCATTTTATCGGGAACGGTCCCAGCAAAGTACCGTTCTAACATGATAACGTCCAGACTCGTTATGTCCCTCGAGGTACGTTGTCACCAGGTCGGACTGTACTTGGATTTGACAGTAAATGTCCGTGATATTGCGGAAGCGCACGGTCCGGTATATGTCTCCGGCCACCGACAGTATCGTTTTCTCCGTGTTGTTTGTCCAAATAAAAGTACAATCTACTCTGAGTGCCTGAGTGCAGACAGGATATTATGATAGGCAGACTTTCCCAAACAGGAAACATTTCGACCCAAGTAACAATGTGGTTTGTTGTGAATCCGGTTAGTTGAGACCACAGCGAAACCGCCCCAATCCCCCATCGTGATTGTATGCAAATTTTTATTTTGCTCCTTCGAGCGATGAAATGTAATCGGTGTCCGTCTGATGTGTTGAGGTTTGTTTCTTCATTTTTGTTTTCTCACCGCTGTTATCAGACCGTGTTTGGGTTTCTTTCATTGATACCAAACATGGAAAGTTGTTGTCAGTCAACACAAAGTTAGAAGGAAGCAGGAAATGCTTGTCGCCCCGACACACTGTGAAAGTTATGCCCTGACAAACACCGTCCATTGACACTTGCTAAGGGGGCGTCGCCTTATGAAGACTTGGTGTCGCAAATATGCAGACGATGGGCAGTGTGCCTGCGTGACTTTTACCCGCCGACCCGAGGCATCGCTTCCCCCGTCTGTTTTTCTTCTCACACTTGGGCGGGTGACTTTGCAAAGATAAGAGATTTCATTTCAGAGGCCGCACTGCGCTCGTAAAATACTCCATCATGTCCGGGACCTCAGACATTTCCCAAACATTTCTGAATCTCTGCGTCAACAGATAGCATTTCAGCTCATGGCAAAGGGGGCGGGGGGGGGGGGGCGAAGAACAAGAGGACAGATGACATCTTATTGAACACGTCTCGCTTGGAAAAGTCTTTTTATTGGAATCCGAAGCAGTGGGAGGCAGTTAGTGAAGATGAATGATGGCGAGCGGCGCATTTGCTGATTGCGGCGTGGGTGAGAAGGCGGTCTTCGGAGGCCGTTTGGGGTGCCCTGAGGAAGATGGATGAAGTGCGGGGCTCAACCTATGTTCCCCCTCCCGCCTGGTACCCTTCCCCTTATCCCTGGAAGTCACCCTTGACAAGGGTTGTATTTATCCAACTCCCATTTGCTCTTTGTCAAACAGGAAAACGATGAATGATGAGATGCGGGCTTGGCGCAGCGCTTTTCACATTCAGGCTCAATGCGGTTGGCATGTTCGAGAGCACACGTGTGTCTAATAGTGCCTCTCATTTCATCAAGGCTGGCTATGATCAGGTCTCAAACATGTGGGGGGTCAACAGACTTCTCTGCAAGGGCGTGCGCTCTACAACCAATCTATAATAACGTCAAACCGCAGTTCTCGACCGAGCTTGGCGCAACTAATAACTGTGTTATGTTTCCAATGTTCTTCCTGCCGCAGAGTTAAAAAAAAAAAATAGCATTGGATGTTGAATGGAACCCAGGCCGTGACGGCTCAGAGTCGACCGATACGAACCCCAAAGAACATTTTAACATTCTTGCCATACAAGTGCGGATGCACAGAGTTCTCCGCTGTTAATAATAAAACGGCAGCGGCATTTCGCCATCTCGAATGACCCACGATACGGTCATGTCGGATCGTAGTTATACCGTCCGCGGTTGTGGGGTGGGCTTCCGACTTGGAGCGCCAACTCAGGCCGGTCCGTCCTAGCCAAGCCTTCTTGTGCGCACTGAAGAAGCCTTCTCACAGGAGAGCCCAAACATCTTCGAAGGCAACCGGTGCGGTCCTGCTGCGAATGAGTCCGTGCCCTCGGAGAGAAATGACCTGGATGAATGAGAATCTCCGCAAGCACAGTTACGGTAACCCAAATTATGGCATCCATCAGCATTAGACTCCATTCATCCGTTCATGTGTCCGTGCGTTCCAAAAATGGAACGAATGACTTGAAATCAGATGGTAGTGTCGCGGGAAGATTCCCTCTGTGGAGGTCCCTCCGCACTTGGAATGAAATGAAATCACAAAAAGACAAGCGTATAATTCTTCCCTCCAAGGAATGCAAATCATTCGCAAATGTTTTTTCACATTCCAGCCATGAAGGTGATGAGGGTTGTGTGTCTCACGCGTCAATGTTTAGAAGCCCCGTATTTGCGCGTCAATACATTTCTGCAGAGCTCATGGGATGGGAAGCAACAGCGCTGGGGAGGAAAAGTATAGATCGCTTGACTGCAATCTTTAGGGGAGAAAAACAACAACGTGAAGATAGAAAATGAAAGGGTGGAGTGACTCGACTCGGAGAAAATTAAAGGAAAATAAATGGGAGGGTAGAGGGGGGTGTTGTCCAAGAAGGGGAGCAGAGCAGGGTGGAAAACGGTGGAAAAAGTGAAGATGGCTGAGGCCCGAGGGAGTCGGCGCGAGGGTCGGCTGGGATGGAGCGAACGGGGAAGGGGTGAGGGTGAGGGACGTGGCGATATGTGGAAAAGCTCCCCATTGATGCTGTCGTAATGACTCGGCGCTTTGCCAATCGAGGCCTCGCTTACATCCACGCCACATTCCCCAAATGATGAGCTGGCCCGCCGCTTCACCTTTTTGCCCGTATCTGGAGTCTCCCAAAAAACGAACTTCTTGTCACGCTACTCATCAACCATCTGCAGCCGAGAGAAAGTCGCTAAAACATCTGCAATGATTTCACCGCGATGAATCCAAAAAAAAGGGCAAATGCCAGTGTCGCCGCGTTGCCGTGACAGACCTTCACCTTTTGTGCGGAGGGGAAGAATCAACGAAGCAGAAAGAAAATGCTGCAATTACTCGGCACGTATTCACACGGCGATCCGACGGCGGCTTTGCTGATTTTAGCCACTTCAGAAATGACCACGTTCTATTTTTTCTTCTTCTTCTTCTGCTAGTTCTGGAGAAACATAAGCGGGCATCCACATGAACTACGACTTTGGCTTGCGCCCAGCGCCGTATATCTCCATGACGTTTTGTGTTCGCATTTGCGTGGGAGAGATTTGATCCTGCCACATGCGGTGGAGCACATGAGCGGGACCTGGCACCCTGGAGGTCTGAAGTCCCGCTGCGATCCCCTCAACCTCGTCATCGATCACTGTCAGGTTCGATGGCAGGAGGCTTTGCCGGGCGTCCCTGAAGTTTGGAGTGCAATAAAATCGCTCTCATATTTTCCGATATTTATACAGGGCGGCGTGTGAACGAGCCCCAACGTGCGAATGCGCACGACAGCCCGAGCACGTGAAACAGACACGCAGACGCGTGAATCGCTTTCACCGATCGATCCAAACGGTCGGACTTTTTATTGCCGACAACGTATCCGCATCCGAGCCTGAGAACCGCGAGTGATGTCTGTCAACCGGACTTGGAGAAGTCAAACACAAAGGCCGATCACCTGCAGAATGGAGGTCCCTCAGACTCTTCGAATGAACACCCGCCTTCTCGGCCGTGGTTGTTTTTGTCAGCATCCTCTCAAGCTGACCTCCAAGGGGTTGCTCAACTTCCCATTGTGCTGAAATCCTTGTCCAGAAGTCGGGCGATATCAATCCATTTCTGTGGAATACCATCGTAGCGCATTAGCATCTGTGGAAGGCCTTCCTAGAGTCCGCAATTGTTCTTTTTTGTGGGGATAACCATTCAGTCCACTGTTGGATGACGACGCGCAGGGCGGTCGTGGTGGTGTCAACAAGGCCTTCCTTCAGTCTCTCCAGTGTGACTCTGGTCACTTCCTTACCGGGGACTGATTCTTCTTGCACATGACGTCGACTCACGTCAACCGACAATGTTGGTGTGGCTGGACCCAGAAGAGAGACAAATCCCCCCCCCCCGTCCGCCCCCATTCTGTCAATATTTTGGAAGAAACGCTTCCAGACCCGTGGCAGAAGCGATGTTGGAGACGTGCCCGTTTCCTTGAAACTCATTCACTCCCAAAGACGTATGGATGTCTATTCAGACTCCACGCATTCAATTCCAGGTGCTCGTTCGTATTTGTTTGGGTCAAAAGAAAAGGGTCTGAAAATGGCTGCCACTGAATGAGCTCATCAAACTAATACGGGAGACCATTTGAAGGTGCTTCCTCTTTTTGTCTTGGTCTTGGGTCCGGGTACCAGCCGAGATGGGCCTTTTCCTCTTTTGCGTCACAAGGACGTCCTTTATACGTTGAGAAACTTGTTTGAATCAAACGGAAGTTGTCGACTTGGTTTGGGGTGCTTCATTCGATGACAAAGAAAACACATTTCATGAACAAATCGGCAAAGCGCTCAGGACATGATATTTCCGTAAAACCGCCCGCACTTTGAAATGTAAATAACGGTTTGCTTTATTTGTCTGCCATGCCTTGCGCATTTGTGTACAAATGACAAACAGTGAATGAAAGAGAAAAAAAAGGTTGCTTCAGTTGGAAATCTCTCGGTCAGATCATCAGCATTTTTTCGCTCTTCCAGAGACATTGGATATTTGCAGAAGTGACATTTGTGTATTTGGGTAAGGATAAGGGGATGAACTGGAGGCAAAACAGACGAGGGGGGCCGGGGGGGGGGGGATAAATGTGCAAAAACAAACAGTGAATTCAGATGCGGGCTTGCGCAATGATGAATCTAAAGTACATTTTCTCTCGTTCTTCCAAGGTCTTATAAAGCCATCTTTTATTACTTTTGAACAATCTGTGTTCCAACCTTGGTAAAGCCATCATTTGCGCTTTTTTTTTCTTTTTTCTTTTCCACCTTCTCTGTGGGAGCTAGTATAAATATGATGCATCTCTCTGTTCCAAACTGGTGTCCCAAACTATTACGTGCTCCTTATTATTTCTTGGAGTCGTGTGTTTCCGTGCTCCCAGCTTCGGAAATGTTTTCCCTCCGCAAATGCGAGCGATACATCCGGAGGAAGCTTTAACAATCACATGCTCCAAGACTGCCCGGGATTTTAGCATTATCCTATGATGCCTGTAAGTGTACTTGTGGTGAAAGGTCTTTGATCAGCTAAGCTGGGAGGCGACGGGAGGGCGTTGGCTGGACATGTTTTGACTATCCCGAGTGCAAACACGAGTGTGTGTGTGTGTGTGTGTGTGTGTGTGCTAGCACGTTGTACAGGTGAAAGCGAAAACCCCCTCCAACGGTTGATCTGGCTAATAAATCAAACAGTATAGATCCGCATAGAGCCGGTTGCCAGCTGGAGTCTTGTTGCCATCACCAGGGACCGGCAGGGCAACGGCAGCATGTTGGTCTTGGCTGGCAGTGAGTGGCTCAGTCGGTCGAGCGTGTTGCCCAGTGACCGAGGGTTTGGCTGTTCAAATCTTCGCCGCTTATGCTGCTCGTGAAACGGGCAAGACCAGCATGCCGTACGTCGCCCTGCCAGTAGCTGCTGACAAGCGCGAGACCGGCACGCAAACACGACAAAAGCGAAGCTGTTTGCTGACCAACATTCAGGTTCACTTCGCTCATCTCGCCTCTGCTTGTCTGATCTTTTGGCGAGCCTGACAATGTTCATGTTCTTATATATGTATTTTTATATACATATTTACATCTTTATTCATCGTATATCAGTGAATGGTAAAAAATAGTTGCGCTGAAAAAAAGAATGTGTCCCATATCTGGGAGTCTGATGATTCATTTCGCTAGCCTGAAAGCTCAGGACTGTTTTTGATTTCACTCAACATACTGTGAAACTTCCCAAAATGAAAATAGGTCTCTTCATGGAAGAGTTTCCTCAATTAATTCAGCAGCCAGTGTTTAAGGCCAGAGCCACGGGTTTACCGCAAACGGCAGGTTTATAACGGCCCGGTTGGCCTTGCTCGATATCGGCCTCGCGACTCATCAAACACTTTTGGAATGCTTGTTGGAGATTTGGAGCCAGACTCTCTCCCGCGTCCAACGTGGGTGACCCGCTGACCTGGCAAAATTTCTCTTGGACGCTCATAAAAATCTCACATAGACACAATCGTTTGTGCGTTCCATTTTTAACATTCGTGAAGAATGTTCGTGTTTTTGTTCTTTTATTGATATTTGAAGTGATGGGACTCCTTTGGAAATATATCAAATGAAAACGTGTTGGACGAGACGACATGGAAACGTCCATAGCTGATCGACTGACTTCTGAAAGCAACAGGCGGTAGGAGGCAGCGGAAATATTCGACATTGGAAAGCGTATGACCAGACCGCAGGAGGATACCGGCCGGGTTGCCTCTGCCAGCATTCATCTCTTTTCAGTTTCTTTCCGACAAATATTGGCCGTCTCCAAATTGGCGACGTGTATGAAGAAACTAAAGAGGGAGACGGTAAAGACAAAGAAAAATGCTTTAAAAGATGCTTGGATTTATTTTCACTTCCAGGTCAAATGGTGGGCAAGGATCAGCTGTATTTGAATAGCCACTTGCTGTGAAGGATGAGAGAGAACGCAACAGCGTGTTCGAGAAACCCCAAAGATCTTTTATTGCCGCTTCCTTTAAGCAAAATGTTTGATCTGGAGTCACGAACCACACTTGCGTCGCTCGCCCAGAGGTCACCGCGGGTTAGCGCGAAGACGAGTGAAGTGAAGTTGAATCGTTGAAAGAAAAAAAAACACGGACCCCATGCAATGGCAAAGTTAATTCATGGCATCATTAAAACAGGTCGTGTTGTGCTGATCTTTGGGCTGATCTTTGTGCAACATCTCAGTCCCTGTTTTGGGCTTCTCCATGAGGACACTATAAACGCGATTTCAAAAAAAAAGTTTCCAAAAAAATGTTGGGTCGATTATTTCTGTTGACAATAACCTTTATGCTCGGGTCAGACCGAACGCGTGCTGAGCATTTCTGGCGGCGCGTTTCCGTATCGAGTCAATTTGCTGTTTGCGTCATCGGGTGCGGTTGCGTTTACACAACAAAAATTTGCGCCTTTGCGCATTCCGCCATCACAGGCCGAAATGAACTTTTGGCGGCGGCGTCGAGAACGTACGTACTGCGTCGCACGCATTTGCAGAACAAGCAGACACGCAGCCAGATGAAGTTCAAAAAGACACGCACGACGCGATGAAACCAAAAAACGTGGGACAATATCCTTGCGGGGTGTTTGACAGAGAGGGACACAACTCAGCCAGCTCACTGGTGACCGGATTGACGAGTGATGCTCCAGCGTATTCTTTTTTTTCTGTCGGCGGACGAGAGCCATTCCTGCTGTCTGCTCCAAGCAATGCCGGCGTAGTCGCCCCCCCCGGCGTCTGGACACGTGAGACCCGCATCACATCGGGGGTTTTCCCATTCGGTCCGGCCGTAGCATCGCTGGTGGAAAGCTTGTTTATTTCTGTCTTAAAGTGGGTCAGGAATATGCGTTAGTGGGAAGAGTAGCACAAATGACTCTACCGACTCTTGTTTGGTGCTCGTTGGTAGACGGATGACATAAGAACAGAGATATAGACCGCGACAATCCATTTGGAGGCTTTTCTTGAAGGAAAGGATTCTCGACCTCTTTTTTTTCCTCGTAAATTTGACGGTCTCCCTTTTCCCTCCTGTTCTAATCATACAGAATGCTTTCAAGGACCGCATCCACTGTTACCGCTGATGCCGCCTCAACTAATATTTGTAAAAGTCCTCCAACATTTTGGCCTCCTTCATCTAAATTATCCCCTTGATGCTTGGTGGAAAAAAAAAAGACAAAGAGCAGTCCCCCTCAAATGTATAATGATCAGTATCAAATTCAGCTGACGTCGGGCGTCTGGAAGAAGCCAAACAAGGCAAAGATTCATGATGCGCTGGTCGGGGTTTATAAGCCGCAAACCTCAAATAAAAAGGATAAAAATATAGACATTGTTTCTGAATGATCTAATTCCTTGTATGTCGTTTCCTGACCCTGAGCAGGAAGTTATTTGCCAGAGACGGCTCCGGAGCCAAGATGAGACACTTTAACAAGCGGGCTTGTATTCGACGTCTTTGTGTGAATCCACCTGGCTCGTTTGGAAGGAATAGTTGGATGTGGTGGTCCTCTAAATTTGACACATCGTAGAGAACAGTGTCGGGAACAACCCTGCCAAATGTAAATGATTGAAAAAAAAAACAAAACAAAACATCACCGGGTATGTAAAGCGAGGTTTCAAAATCATGAAAAATCAAGTAGTTCTCTCCGCTCTCAAGCTGTGGGCCATTTCGGTGAAAGCGCTGACTGTCACATTGGATTTTTTTTTTAATGTCAACAATTTTGTGCCGATCTAATAATACGGCCTTATTCATTTATTTCGTTTTAATCATATCATTTGCCGAAACCTGTGATGATTATTTTCATGATGTTGAATTTTAGTCCCTTGATTGCTGTTCAGGCTGATGAGGTCCACTGTGAGCTTTGCTGGTGACTTGGAATCGTAAATATACAGTACTAACCCAATCGATCACAACACGAGAGAGTGACAACTGCCTCAAAGTGGGATTTTTTTTTGGGGGGGGGTGGGGGGGGGCCTTCAGAGACTTTGAATTTATAGAGAGGGTTGACAACACAACACAGGGCCAAATCCCCAAACTGTGGGCTTCCAACCGAAGAATTAGGATGTCAAATGTCCTTTTGGGGGATGTTTGATCAACATCTGATTATATTCTCAGCTGCTCTCTTGACAAATTCCAGTTGTGTTCCTCTGCCCGTGGTGTCTCCTTTTATTTCCTCCCCTAACTACACGCGCATGCACACGCGCACACACACACACACACACACACACACACACACACACACACACACACACACACCTATGAAACCTTCCACACATTTACCACATGAACTCAGTTTAGCTTTGATTTCCTTTCACTCCTGCAGATGTTCCCTTTTGGTCTGATTTTGTCTGGCCTTTGTGTTTAATAATTAATACGGTTATGCACATTTTTTCCCCGTAATACGCTCCTTCATCGACCCCCTGAGATTCCAACAGAGGCTATTGTTCCCTTTTCGCTCGGCGTTTCACGAATGAGCTTGTTGAGCGCAGCTCCGCTATAGAATAACGGCGCTGCGATTGGTTCTGGTTTTTATTGTCGTCTATATCGAGCAAAAGCGTTTGTATCGGCGGCCTCATGCCTCTCGTCGATGCCTTCATTTGATGTAGCGCTGCGGTCGTGCGCTCCTTGCTGTGTGGACTAAGTGCGTTTCTGCATACTGCTGTGCTAATTTCCTCTTGTGTGAGGTCCATCCAGACAGAGTGCTGCTGCATGTGGCCGCGGTTAAAAGTAGATTGTTTTTCAGTTGGAGACAAAAAAAATCTGGAAAAATAAAATCTTCACCCCCGCACTCCCCCGCCATGCCTCGCCTTGTCACCACCGCAAGAAACAAATGGGAGTCTAATGGCATTCTTGGCATAGTTGCTCGCGCCGAGACGTTGTTTCCGTATTTCATGGACCTGGATGGTGTGGCCGGCCGGGCAGTCTGGAATTCTTGGCCGGGAGATCAGAAGCTTTGATTTATCAGGATGTATGTTCTGGAAGATGTTTGCATTCTCAGACAAGTGTGCGCACTCACGCATCAAGTGTCAATTCTAAAGGGCTTTCCGTACACTGACTTTGATGTGAACGTGATCGGTACCTGCGACGTAGATTTGTAAAATTTCCCATTTCAATATCAAGTGCCGGTACCCGCTCGATACAATTTGTGAGTGTTTTCAGTCTTGCGCAAATAAAGGAATTGGCATCAGTGACCGACTGCGAATGCGACTCGACTAAGTCAGCAGCAACCCAAAGGACAAGCGCGACAGAAAATGGATGGAAATATATCGTCGTTCTGTAAATTCCCATTAAAATCTCGTATTTATGATGTTGGCCGTTGCTCCAAACAGTGTTAAAAAATGAACACAGTCACGAAAGTGTTGATGGGGACAATTAATCCTCAGGCTTTGCGCACAATGCCTCTTTTCTTTCTTGGGCGTGATGAGGTGAACGTTGGATATTTGAGGGGATGACAACGCTCGTAACCTTTGAGAATTGATGAGGAGCGTGTTATTTAAAAAAAAAAAAAAAAAAACCAAAGAAACGGGAAAACATGGCTGGAGCAAGCGTTCGTGACGATTCAAGCGGTTGAACAGATTCCCCATTCAAGGCTCCGACTGGGTGGGAGTGCTGAGTCAAGGCGACTCGGACCCTCGCGTTCACCTGCGCTATTTTGGTTGCGCGCACACACTACCTTTACTTCTCATCCCAACGAGGCGTTCGCGAGCGTGAAAACATCAACGGATCTGGCAAAGTCTATCAAAAGAAAGAGTGAAGTTGCTTGACATCACCCACGTGGTCGTGTTCTTGCGCAAGACTGGAGCCACCCTGGACACACCTCTGGCTTTTAGTCTTTTTGTTTGTTTGTTTGTTTTTAGACTTTTAATGGAGGGTGTTGGGCTGCTTTTTGGAACATTTGCTTTGAATCTCCTTCTATTCCATTCATTGCCTTGTGATTGCATCTTTACCGCTACATTACAATTGGTTTTGCTCTTTTTCAGTTTAAAATACTATGAACGTCTCTGTTACCCTTTTTCCACCCCCCCACCCCCCCAAAAAAAAAACTTGCTGCTCATCTGGCGCCAGGGCTAGCGCTGTGCTTAGTTGGTGCTTAACAGGTTCTTTTGAAGAACGTGTTTGGTTTTCCGTCGGCAAAGACGTCATCGCAAAGCGCCCAGACCGCTTACGTTGGCGTTTGCCCACGAGCGCCTGCACTATTCATAATAATCATAATAATGCACTCACTATCAGCATCTAACAAGCAACTTAGCATAGCATCGATTCTACTTGTATGCAGTATATAACAAATGCTTCTATCCTAATCAATGTAGATGATGACAAAATGTGATCGGTTTGAATGTAATTTTTCAATTATTTTTTAAAACTCAGACAGACAGCTTTAACAAAATGATGAAAGTGATTTTTTTTGGGGGCGGGGGATGATTGTAAACTACCATTTTAAATATAAAAATCCTTCTTTTTTTTTGCCTCCTTGCATAATTAGGTTTTGCTTTCTCTATCTATAGCAAAGCGTCGAAGCTTGGCTCCATGAAAGTCATAAACTACCCCCCCCCAATAATATTAATATATCATATTACATTATATAATTATTCAAAAAAGGACATTTCTGGCCCTGGAAACTGCGCTGAGATCGGGCTTGTGTGACACCGGATGTCCTCAGACGCTTTCAAACACGACGGGATGAGACGCGCTTCTCCGAGGCATGCCGAGCTAAACCTTCACCAAAGCACCTCCAATGCCTCAAAGGAATGATGCTAGACGGGCAGCAGTCAAACGGCAAACTCCCCATGATATACAGTACCTGCGCCGGCCTTAAAAGCTTGCGCGTTCCCAGGACTTACATGAGCGCCGCGGTTCCCATGAGGCGGAGTGCTCCAATCTTTCTAATGAGAGAACCTTTCAGGCTAGACATTGTGGGCTCTGGCTCAAGTCTCCAGCCCATGCTGTTCCCACCACAAAGAAACACGGCAAATTATTCACTGATTCCTCACTGACGTCTCTGGCCAAAATGTCTGCAGCGGTCCCACTCTCGGCTTTGCTTTCTCTCGACCGCTGGGGTTGTCGGTGCTATTTCTTTGGCTTTTTCTTCGAATCGCAGCACTGATGACGAGCCAGAATGTTCCCGACGTTTTGGTGTTTTTTCGAACATGAATCGAACTCCATATGGGAATGCCAAGCTGCAAGAACACGCGCATCCCTGTGAAAGGTTTCGTATTTCACGTTCTATTTCCAGCTTGTTTCACGCTGCTTGGGCCCCAAGACTGTTCGTCATGTCCCAAGTCAGCGGTGGAGTACTTGATTGAAACATGAATCTCTGGGATGGATGGACGCACGGATGGATTTTATTGACTTTCGGCAGGTTTACGAGTTGGTTGTTATAAAAATATTTTGCTCGTGAACGGATTCGAAAATGGAACGATGAATATTATTTCTCCATTTTCGAATGCGCTTTTTCCTCACGAGGGTCGCGCCGAGCCGTCTTGGGGGCAGTCGGCGGGGTCCGCCCTCGACTGGTTGCCCCACATAGACGAAGAACCATTCGCGCTCACACTCACCCCCCCGGGGCAATTTCGAGTGCTCATTAGCCTGCTGTGAATGTTTTTGGCGTGTGACTGCCCATCTGCCTCCATTTTAAATGCGTGCGATTACCGTCATTCCAAATGAATTTCAGATCATCGAATGGGCTTTTTTTTTTTTTTCCTGACTTTTATCTGGCGCTTGTGTGCTCACGCTGACTGCTACTTTGGACTGTTCATAATTCCTTTCCCCCTTGTCCTAGGCTGCCCTTTTGCAGCCTCAAAGCAAGATACGGCGTTCTTTTGGTGATGAGGAATGTTTTGTTTGTGACAAACATACTTTTTGAAATGATGTCGAAAATGGTCAACCTTGGATTCAGTAGACCATAAAACATTTTCCCCACATGTTTTGGGGAGATTTTGTTCTGGTCCGAGGCCAACATCAATCCCGGAGCTGATATCCAAACCCTTCTTTTCAAAAAGACGGGGAATATTTTGCTTCTCTCAAACTGTTGTCGTCACCGTCCATGTTTCCCTGGATCGCTTGACTCCATGCTTTCCCCGCTTTTGCACCTTGTAAGACTCCCAAGGTCTCAATCAAGATCTCACCTATGGTCGAGTTCCGCTCTGTTGAAGTCTTTGACAGAGTACGTACTAGAAGATAAGAAGTCGTAGCGGATAAGAGTTTTCAAATGTAAGTCAATACTCAAGTAAGATAAAGATACCCGAAAAGAAAAAAAAAAAATCGATCACGGGCTAAGCCTAACCGGACCGTGCTTTACGGCCATCCTTTATTTGAGTGTGAGATGACGGTGCGCAATCCATAACGGTTATGAGAAACGAGCGGATATATTTGGACGTACAGTATGTGTAAAATGACTGGCGTAAATCTCAACGGGTATAAATTTGGGCCATGCCGAGGGAAAATAAGTCACACATTCACAAGTCTTCCAGGAGCGTTGCTGTGCTTGGCGTGTTCATTGAGTGACGGTGTTTGTAGAGCATGCGATAGCCCGGGCGAACGGGGAGAGAGGAAATAGCACCGGCAAAAAGGGTGGCCAGTTTTGAAGGAGGTGGTCCATCTGTGCAAACAACACCAAGCGAAGGCAGTAATTTATTACCTCGGGTCAACAGCGCACGATTGGACCCGACACCAAATAGGAGGCCGCTCGCGGAGTCCGTTTAGGCCGAGAAAGAATGGAAGGTGCGGACTTAGTTGTGGATTTGGAGGTGCCGCGTGTTCCGTCGTAACACCGCATCGCCAAGTTTCTCCTTTCCGGGCGCTCTTCTCTTTCTCTCCTTCGTCAAGCCCCGAAATTTAGGAGAGCAGGGTCAATGGCTCTTTTCTTTTCTTCCCTCCTTTTCTGCTTTCAAGAATGTCTGCAATGCTTCCCAGGAATCCTGCCTTGTTGACTTTGGTTTGGGATAAAAGGTACAGTCTCCTCTGTTCTCCTGGCTGATCCGAAAGGTGATTAGGCTGGCCTCAACATGAGCCCATGCATAACCCCGCACGCTGGCCCAGACAGATTACTCCACGTTCTTGTGTGCTCCTGTTATTCGGGGAGGAGGGGGGAAAAAAAAAAAAAACACGGCCAGGAGATAGGTGAGAGGGCAGCGATGGCGGTTGGCCGCTTCTCAAGACGTCGTCTTCTCTGCCTCGCGAGTCAATAGTTCAAAGTTCAAATGGCACTCGATGACGTGACGCACGGCAGCTACCGAGTGGATGGAAGCGAGCGGCAATATTGCGTAAGACGCGAGCATCTGTTGGAATCAACCTCTTAAATCAAGCCTTGAAATGGGCCGCGGAACACTCCCGGGTGCTAAAAATGTCACTTTTCCATTGTTTGAAGAAATGAGTGGTGTTTTCAAAAGATACAGCTGTTTTTGTGGAGACGCGCCTCGGTGGGATCAACATGCTTGTGACAAAGTGCCAGAGACAGGAATGGGAAGTCTGGAAGGATTGTGAGCCGGGCTGATCCAATGTTGCTTTTGGTCCATTTATTGGCTACTTTGGCACGGGCCGATACGATATAAGATTGCAACGGTTTTATCCATCATCGTGATTTGTTTGCATGCTGGATTCCTCCAAGGGGTGCCCGACATAAGAGTTGTCCAATAGCCATCGGCCTTCCGATGTGGTTAGCAGGTTGATCGGCATCGTCGTCCTTTCCCCTCAGCACTTGAATTCCCACCGCCTCTCTGGCCTAATACTGGATCGGGAAGTGGTAAGAAATGCTGATATGTTGGGGAGAGGGTGGCGGGGGAAGTTTGCACACTTACCATACTCTAATGCGTGCGTGAGAGAAATCGTGATTGGCTTCCCGGGGCCAACAATAATATTGTGCTTAATGTCGATATCGTTCCATGCACGCGAAATCCAAGATCGCCATTGTTTTGCTCAAGCAATTTTTCACCGGTCCTCGGATTGGCCGTTTCCTTTTGGAAACCCAACCCAGGAGAGTGCCACTTTCACAACATTCATAAAATCAGTCGTTCCGAGTCATTTTAAACTGCCATTCACCATTTCAAAATGACCTATAAGTTGCCGTTTGTGGTATAAATACCTAAAAGAAAGGCAATAAAACAGCAAGACATGGTTCGGAATTTTTGTACCAACATGACATCTATTTATCTACATCATCTACTTTAAACGCAGGGGTTAATTACATACTCTCAACATATTTGAAAAACGGTGTTAAAGATTGACCTGCGCAGTCTTTGATGCAATAAATAGGACCAAGGTGGGGGGGGCACGGCGTTCCAGTGCGCCAAGCTGGTCGACTTGAAGCAAAACTGGTCAAGAACATTGGTTGCTAGATTACGCTACCGCTGCTGGGCTGATGCCTCAAGTTGTCACAAGATGCCACCAGAAAAATGGGAAAGTCAGAATGATGTTACATGTCTTCGCACCGTCTGCGCATTTTATCCAAAGGACATCATTTGAAAGCCGTTCATTTTGAAGTTGAGTATTGTAAGAGAAGTTTGAGGTGAGGTTTTGAGATCACAGGTTGTGATATATTTATGGGTTAAAGTATGAATGTCAACATTTTTAGGGCAGGTCCACAATTACTTGCGAAAGTGCATAGATTGATCCTGACCGCGAGGGGCAAGAAGTCCAAGCGGCAAATGCATCTTATTAAAACATTGCAGATATTGACAGTGAAAACATGAGCCAAAGAGTGGATTTTTTTTTTGTCCACAGCTGATGCAAATATATCAAAGTGCATAAAATGTTTTGGTTTATTTTGCAGCCCCAGTCTGCGCTGTTTTTCTTTGCTCTTATTTAAATTTGCAGGCACGCGAAGTGCCTCGGCCGCCTCCGGCCGTGTTTATTTGCATGGGGGCGAGATCCGATCGCAAGTGGTCACTCGAGACTCATGTTGAGACGCCCGTGCCAGCTGTGAACACATGTACTTAAAAGCTAGCCATTTTGGATCCGATCACGCCGGACTCATGTTAATAACAGTTGTGCGCCGGGCATGTCGGGCAGATGGAACGTGAGAGGCTTTCTCGGGGGCTAATTTTGCCACAATCTGTCCCTGGAAAGGGAGGGTGTGCACTTGACATCTGGATCCATGTTTTTTTTTTCTGTCCAAGCCCACCGAAGGACGGCTCGCTACTTGACTCGAGCTTGTGTATTCGCCTCCTACCTTTCTCGCACCTTCTCGCAAGGGCTGCGTGCGAACAAAATAACTGCTTTCTCCTATCCAAGAATGGAAAAGACACGATTGGCCTCTCGGAGTTACGAACTCCTCGCGGAGGAAAGAGGTGGAGGTTTGGATAGAGGAGCTCACAGAGCGCCATGGGATGTGATTAGGCCGGGACCTTTCGTTTATGATTTCTGCATTTACGGGCCCTCGGTGCCAAAAATTCCCTACATGGAAGGAATGTCTTCCCAGCCAGCTTCATGTGAATTGTTTAGGAGGGAACCACAGCCCGCCGGTTGGGTTGAGGGCTCAACCTCAAACACACACACTCGAGCGTCAGAAATATGTAGCCGATGAAGGGTGAGAAGGCTGGTGAGGAGAATGCGAAAGATGTCGAAACAGAAGGTCAGGCAGGAGACGCGATTGAAGGGATCTCACGTACGCCGACCTAATAGAAGGCACATGTACCGCGATTGTTTTTTCCTCCACCGATTTTCACCCTGTGAAGCTGCTGAATGCTGAGTTGAGCGTGACATTCTCGTCTGGCCCTTCTCGTAGATGCAAATTGGCCCCTAAAACGCGTTGCACTGAACTTTGTTGTCTCTTTCCAGATAAACATCGTGTAAGTCAATCAAAGCGACACTGGATCAAGCCGATTTGACAAGGGCTTCATACGCCGCACGTGATGCTCGTTTGTTTGTTTGTTTTTTCGAATTGTTATTACTGCTCCGTGGCGAAATTCAAATGGGACTGTATCATCATCTCAGACATTAAAATGTCCGCGCTAGGATTCGATTCAGAGTCTTATGACCGCTGTAACATAGGATCAAGGTAAAACGCCCGAGATGATTCTCGCTGAGACTTGGGTCACAGAAGCTTCAGGACAAAACACAAAAAATGGAAAGTCCTCACGAGGACGTCCGTGCGAGATCACGGCTGCAGAAACAAAGAAAGCAAGCGAAGCTCTCGGGGTCTTCGACGAGCGCCCCGAGCCGGCGAGGTGACCTTTCACCCTGCCCGTCCTCCGACTCAACCGACAGGCCAAACGTTTCCATGTCGGCTGGATTTGCCGATTGGTATCATCGGGCAGCGTATGCGGTTATCTAACGCAGCGAAAGGTACCGACGCACGCGACATCAGTTCCGAGATAAGACAAATTGCAGCCGGGGTTAAGTACAAAGAGGCTCCCCCCGTTCGCGTTTGCCGAGGGCACTCATCTAAGATTCAAGATCTTTGCTTTGTTTCTTTCAAAGATCGAAGCGCGAATGACGGAACGATTACGTGAAGAAGGTCTACCTTTGATCCTTTACATACAATTTCCACTCGGGTAGGAAGAAATTTGGGCTCGACTGGACGTTGTTGTTTTTGTTTTTATTTTTTTTCCGATGACAGATGAATGATAAATGTGCAGCGTACTGTCAGCGCATGACTAAAGAGAAGTCATTCAAAGCCTCCCTTTGTCAGTCATTTGAACACTCTCCCTTTTCCAAGACGCGCCTCATAATCCCCCCCTTGTTTATTTTCTCATCATTTTCACCGCCAAGACCGACCCTCTCTCTGCATCTTTTTCCTGAACACGCGTTTGCCGCACCTGCACAGCTGACAGAAATTCTGACCTTGTCTCGTACGAGCTCCGGGCCGCCGCTCCAACAATAATGTTTGGATGTCTGTCTCAGGAAAGAAAAGACGCTCGAGTCAAAGCGGGAAATCTACACGTCCTTTAGCCGGCATCTCGTGAAGATCAACTCCTGAGAGTGTACAAACAGAGAGGCGGCAAATGTCTCGGCGCTCAGGCACTCGCGGCGGGCGGCTGCAATCGAAGAAGGCGCTAATTGCTGGAGGGATGAGCGTCCCTGGGTTCCGTGTTGGATTTGGAGCCACGGTCCAGAAAGGACTGGAACGGATTCATCTTTTCGCAGTCGTGATGCTGTGACGAGAATGTGGCGGATCCACTTGGATGTAAAGATACAGACTGGTAAAATGACAAGTATTCCTTTGAAACATTTACTTCAGTAAAAGTAAAGTTTTCCTTCCTTCTCACCACTCTTTAGTGGTGAAAGCTTTTCACCAAGGTGACGAAAAACAAAAAGAAATGAAATCAAACGTTAGCCGAGCAAGCGAAATGTCAAAATGGCACACAAAGACCCGAGTGGGAGTAAAGCTCAATTTCTTCACTTTGGCCTTTTGGTCATGTCTCATAAAGCTGTTCTTGGAGCCCATCTGTCTCCATCCACGCAAGGTATGCTCGTTATCTGCTCGCAACCCAATCCAAGAATTTGGTTTTGATGAGCGTCTCCAACTTGATGCCTCCGTGGGTGGTCCGTGCAGCGGTTTTGATGCTAACGTGTTTGTATAGTTCAGAGGTCTTTATTTTTCTGCCACGTCTCTCTCGGTGCAAGGAAAAGCTGAAGGCGCGCTCTCGTCTGTTTTCTTTCGCATAAAGACCCGCATCTCCAGGCCTCCCCAAAGAAGTCGGCGTGACGTGAAAAAACTCGAAGGGCGCTCGCTCAAGTACAGCGCGGACGGCCGCCAAACAGAGCTTACGCTGACCTCGTATGTGCCGCTGGTTGTCTCTTAAGTGATGCAAATAGCCGACAAAAATGTACCAAACAGCCCACCGCTAATCAAGGCAAATGAGAAGCTACCACGGACTGAAAATATTCGACATTTAGTGGCACAACTTGAAGTTGGTCGAATGCCTAAAAAAAAAACAACAACATTGCCGCTCCCTCGCTTGGATATATGTGAGAGTTTTGCGTCAAGCGTCATATGCGGTTCCCTGGTTGACAGCCTCCTATTTCCTTCTGTTCCATTTCGACAGCCTGTTTAACGTACGGACGCGTTTTCCATCTTTGTTCCATCCCGGCTTTTCTGCTGCGTCCAAATAAGTCGAGGTGAATGATGGCACACTTTTCAGAGCGCGTCACGGATGAAACTGCACCTGGTATAGGCCACTGCGGCCAATGTTTGATGGCTAATTCCCGCCCTCGCCCAACAAGGTCACTTTGTTCCCTCTTTTTTTTGGCCGGCGTGATCAAGGAAGAAAAAAACGATCACCTCTGACGTCTTTCTCAGCCAGTCGGCTGTGTGCGATTTTGCACATGGCACATTCTTCTGGACTTTCGAAATGCACGTTCAAAATGTGAAGTGGCTAATATGACTTTGAGGTGACCGCAGCGCAATATCTCACTTACCTTGTGGCTCAGTGACGGTGGGCGGCGGTGGGACATGTGGAAAAAGCTGCGTTAGGGAGGAGGTTCCTGTGAGCATCAAGGTTAGCGTCGCGTCATAAATCGGAAGCCGCCAGTTACACTTAGCGTGCGTGTGTGTGCGTGTGTGTATGTGTGTATGTGTGTGTGTGCGTGTGTGTGTGTGAGACAAGCTCAGGAGGAGAAGCTTGATGCGCCCCCGCGTCTCTTTCGAGTCACAAACAAGTAAGACAAGAGGTCGGCATGAAGTCAAGTGGCTCGATGTAGCAGGGCCGTCCATACAAAAGCAGCCATGAGAGGACGGCGGTGAGGCGCTTCACAAAACAGCCACAAGGGGACGCTGCTTAGTGTGAACCCAAGGGGCAAAGGTCAGGGAAGAAGATTGCATCTATATATTTTTTTTAAAATAAAATTTGATTCATTTATTTCCAACAGTCTGTTTCTTTTGATAGTTTCTCATTTGACTTAATAAATCTCGCCAAGGGTGCCTATGCCCGGAATTTATTTCCCACAAAGTTTTTGGGTGGCTCGCTTTAATTGTACCTCACATTTTGTCTCGAGTTTCTCTCTTGCTGGCTTTTTTTTTTCTGAAATTAAGGGAGGATTGCTCGTCCGGGTCCTTTTGTCACCCATGACGGTGAGATTCTTGCTCCTGGAATTGTTTTGACCAACAAAGGATGGGGAATTTCAAGCAACTCCATCCTCCACACAAACCGCAACCAGTAAGGCCGCAGTTGAGATTCAAAGCCCTGACCCCAGAATTGTGAGGCGGGTGTGCGAATCCATGTCTGCGTCATTAAATCTGTTCCCAACTTTTGTGATTACTAAACATGTTTTTGGTGATTTGCTCATGAGTTGACCGCACAATATGGAACTTTTGTCTCCCCCTTCTGGCAGCAAGAGCACTTGAAAAAATGGTGTCGAATTCCGAATGCTTTCAACGGATGCATGTCTGCCTCCTGCAAATCTCCAACTCCTGTTTCTGTCTCCTTTTTATTTTCATTCCCATTGACACCGAGGCGTTTGTTTTAAAATCGCTGCTATTTTTTTTTTCGGGGCGGGGTGTCAGTCTCACTCACGGCCGCTGCAGCCTACGCGATTGCTTCACTCAATCCTGCTAAACTAATCATTGCTGGTTTGCACATCTTGAGCTCGGACATGGGAAATCTGGGCCGTGTGAAACGCAGACAGATTCAGCTCACGTTTACAATTGTCTCAACTCGTTTGGGCTGGAATTATCTTTCCCTCGTGGAGATCAATTCGCTTCGTCGCTGGGGAAATTGCAGTCGAGAAAAGTGCTTGTGTTTGTACGCACCACTGAAAGTGGCGCCATTTTTGGAACTCATCATTTCCTCGGCGCAGCAAAGCTTTGACTGTGCTCTCGCAACGGCCTCACGTTGTTAGGAAAGACTTTTGGAGCCTGGGAACAAGATATGTGACCGTAGGCCCGAGTGTGTGCTGCTTCCTGGAGCGAGATTGTCTGCGATGAGTTTTGCGGTGATTCGAAAATTGGAATCTCAGAGGCGGGAGGAGTGGGGGGGGGCGCACATGCTCCTACATCCAAACAAATACGTGGCAAACCACGTACAATCCTGAACTTTCTTCATCTCTGATTTGCATTTTTCAAATGATGGCCCATGCTCTCCACCACCGCCGTGCCAGCTGAAACTTTTTGTTTTGGAAAGCTCCCCATTTTTTATCGACGGCATAAAATGGCCTTCCCAATGCCGCCGTGCCCATCCTCTGTCGTTCTTTTGCTGCCTGTCCACCGAGCGCCGTCTTTTTACTCCTCTCTCTCGCCTTGTTTTATGCGCCACCGTCGCCGTCCTCCCGCTCTCAGGAATTCCATTCCCCTTTTGTGCACGTGTGAATGCCTGGCATTCCTTGGAGAGGTTAGAAGAGACAAAGGTGAACCTCATCACCTGAGAGAAAATGTCTCTTTGGGAAAGTGGCAAAGAGAAAAGAGGAGCGCCTGCTGTCCTCATGTGAACTTTCAACTTTGACCTCCCAAAGCTTGAATTCAACGTGAACCACGTTGCATTAGGAATGGGGCCCCTTACTGACAAGTGAGGGATCTGGAATTGTATGTATTTATTTTATTTTTTTTCCGTCGTAGATGTTTTAAATCAGACCCTATTATGTCAATTACCCGCATACAATCCTCTCCTCACAGTGAGATTGAGGTAAACAAGGTCGCATTACAACCCGAAAGCGATTTCTAATCAATCTCACAAACCGCCTTTCAACACACCGCAAGCGCTCACCTCAGGAAAACACGCCCGCTGCACCCCTAAACCAACCGTGGACATGCACACACACCGCTTTGACGGGAACAGACTCCCCCACCCACATGTTAAAACATAGCAGGCCTATGTTGGGTGGGTGTGGAGCGGATCGGTTACGCCAACTTGCCTTTCATGGCTTATTTCGGGAGAGCCTTCGCCAATATCAAGGGGAAAGTCTGTGTGATGCAACGTCACGGTTTGCCAGGCTGTTTGTTTACACTCCGAACTTTCGGGAATGTTTCACCTTGTTAAAGTAACGGGACAGCGGGAGGGCACTGTGTGCTGTGAAAGCCCTGTTGATAGACTGCTTTTTTTTTTTTTTTTTTTTGTGATTTCCAATTTTGCCTCCTCGCCTAACAATAAGGTCCTACTTGTTCACGCAGAAACACACACCCCGGGATGAATGAATGGCGGGCCTGAAAGCCACACAGGCTCCTATTGATGACATCATCACCGGGCATCTGGTCACTCCACCCTTTCCATGTTCAGAGAACTATTCAGTGAGCGCGACGCGGCTCTCGCTCACAGACACGGCGGGCTAGAGCTTATTCGGTTTCAGATTATTCAATTGAGTCAGCTCCATTTGCAAATTTTTGGGGCGTTTTTGTTCCCAACGTCAAACAATGGCGGTTTTGTGCAAGTATGGTACACATGGCTCTGTCAATAACACGACGTGGCAATTTTAATCACTCCGCGACCAAAAGAGAGTGAAAGAAAATATGCCTCTTTAAATTGTACCCGAATTATACTTGGGAAAAGTGGGCCCCATTATCCAAATATGCTCTTGAGTACCTGCTGGAGCCTCAAATTCTCATGTCAGGAAAAGTTGCCCAATTTGCATTTTAATGGTTGTTGGAGTACACGGTAAAGAGTGGTTGACTCCAACGCATGAGCGGTACATTGTAGAGGAGATGCAGACTCTTTTCTGTTCCCCGGAAAGCAAAGGCCTGCTTGGATGATTTTTTTGGGGGGGGAAAATTTTATTAGGAACTGAAAACTGACATCAACCCAATCAAAAAATGTTTGATTGGGTACAACACAGGCCTTCATACTTTACTCAGCGCCTCCAGTCGGAAATCCAGTGGGTCCTTTCCTCCGAGGCCGGATTACAAATGAATCTTTGTAACTCAGATTCTCGAAATAAATTGTTTCGAGAAAATTTTCAGCATCTTGCCCTTCTCCACCCACCAGATATGTGGCAAAAAGAAGATACGCGGGGTTATTATTGACCTTGTGTCATCTGGTGGAAGAGCGTCGAATAATTTCACCTGTCACGACATGTCATCGGCATAGATAGACTAAGTATGGGAAATCATTTTCGGGCCCATTTCGTGAAATTGGATCAGCAGTACACCTGACGATCTCTCGTGGCACGCTGGCTGGAAATTGCAATGATTGGATGTTGATGGGGTTGACGAAGCACCTGGCATGTTCTCAATGTAAAATCCGATGGATGCAATGAATAGCCGAGGGGGGCGGGCGGGGGAGGGGGGGCTGTCGAATGTGAATTGCAACGCTCGGGTGATTTCGATATCATGTAACGATTATACACAAAAGGCAGCGGTCTGTAACAGGAAAACAACAAAGCCCTTGTGTGCGCGTTGCGGTTCCCAGCGTTATGTCATGCGGGGAGATTATTAATTGCCCATTGGAGCTGCAGGCAAAGGAGAAGGAAAAAGAAAGTTTTTGTGGGAGATTTTAGGATTAACATGTCAGGGTTCCCTGAGTGCCAAAATCGAAGTATTTTTGATGATTTCTTGAGGGGGGGGCGGGGGGGAGGGCGGTGTGGTTGAAGTGGACCGAGGCAAAACATTTTGCTTCTTTTCCTTTCACCCTCCTCTAAACGCTACCCCACCCCTTGACGCGGGGCCGCTACCCCACCCCATCCCGCACACTCCCTTTCTCCGTCGGCACGCAGACACTTGCTTTTTGTACGAAGGGGGTGAACCCGGCGAACAATCCTGTCTGTCTTTTCCCCAAATGAGCCTGTGGGAGAGGGATCGAGGAGGAAGCCAGGGAGATTGGTCCAACGAGATGCGCGGCCCCCGGATATAAATCCTGGAAGTGGGAGTGCGCCCTGCTCGGACCTTTAGCTCCACAGACATTGCCGACTACCTGACCGCCTGATTAGCAGACTCTCACTGCACTTTTGCTCCCTCTCTCTCCCTCCCGAAAACCCGCTCCCTCCTACTTTCCACCCTGGAGCACGGCAGTGCGTAGATTGGGAAGGTGCTCCCCAGACCTGCGTCCGGAGCGCTCCAACAGGGCACAGAGAGGATTCTCCCCTCTCCTTTTTTTTCCCCCTCCATTGAAATCCCATCAAATTCTCATTTTGCCCAGAAGCGCACGGACTGAATTTTGTATTTTTTTTCCGGAGACTGACTGAACTCGAAAAAGGGCACCTGCGCTTCAATTCATTTTCTTTTCTTTTTTCCTTCTTCTTCACTGGACCGGTTGAAGGTGCCATCACTCCTCTTTCTTGGGGGGCTCCATTGAACATCTGATGCCACCCCATCCCATGGGAGACACACGTGGCTGAAGGAGGGAGGTAGAATAGAAGACCCACCTGAAGATCGCACCGACCCCGGCGCTGCCCTCCTGCCGCTGGACACTCTGAGGAGACAAAGGTAAAGCCGACCTGCCCCATCTCGCCCTCGCCTTACTCTCTTTGCGCTGTCAGCTGCCGTCTCTCACTTCATCACATGTGGCCGCGGTGGCCAGGCCAAAAGAAACAGAAGGAGTGATCAGGAAGGGGGGGTAGGGGGAGGACACGAAAATAAGAAGCAGACGTTAGTCATGGGACCGACATAAATCTCCGCGGCCCTAAACTACTTCACCAAATAATAACTGAAAGATTAAGAGGGTTCACTTTAAGAAAAGGAGCTTCTGTGGACATTGTGCTTTCAATGACCTGACGAAAGTCATTTTCCCGTCTCTGCGCTTGGTTTGGATTCACTTTTGAATCGGAACTGGAGGGGGTCGCACTGCCGCGTGCACACGCGCGTACTGATGATGCCCAATCGGGTGTAAAACGGGCTCCATTTGGATCTGTGAAGTTGACTGCGCGCCTGCCTGACCTTTGATTCCATCGTGTGGATTGCTATCTCCTTGGCCTGACCGACAAAGCCAGGTGAAGGAATATGCCAGGCGCACACGGCCCAAGTTTTCTTTTGGCTCTCCTCTTTTTCAAGACGGCTTGATTCCCTGCATCCTCCGCGATGCCGCTGGCAAGCGCCACCGCATTCCACTGAAACGACATCCGTCTATTGCAGCCGTCGACTTCTCAGGTGTCCCGAAAGCGTTTGAGAGGCGCAGCTGGGCAAAATTAAAGAGGAAAAGAAAAAAAAAAACATCATGCCAGGCATGAATATATATATGCATATTGGCTAAGTTTTTATTTGAGTGCACAAGCGTGATTGTGGAGAGAAGTGTAGAATGAGAGTAACAGAAAGGGGACGGCCCTGGAAAAGTGAGTGGACTCAAGTTCTGATTTCCCAAAAAACAATTGGCAGCGTCGATCTGTTTCGTCTGGATGTGCGCCTGTGTCTTGCGTGCCTTTAGATGACACAGTCAACTCCGGATTCTCCATGTGGAAATCAAGTTTTGGTGCAGTCGAAAAACGCTTCAGAGCCTCAGTTGCATTTGTTCAGAATATTGAGGTTGTTGTTTTTTTTTTTTTGCTGATACTCACCTGCTTCATCCCAGAAACACCTCTGGAGTATAGTGCCGTATCCTTTGCATGTTCTCAAATGTGTTCCACACAGGCTTAACTGACTACTCGCGCAATCATCGCCCTGAATGCAGGGCGGCCAATCGTAACCGTGCAGGCGCACGTTTTGCCCAGATGAAGTCGCTCTCTCCCATTTGCGCTCTTTTACATGCAGCTGACTCCAACGCACGCAACCCCTCATAGGCCACAACACGTTTAAGTGATGTCTGGGCAAAAGAAGCCTCAAAAAATGTCCGCTTTTGTCGGACAAAGTGAGAACTTGATCGTAAAATAATTAGAAGTACTTTGCAACTTTTGGCCACAAGGAGGCAATGTCTTAAGTCTTCCCCAGACAAACGGGGGCATGTTGAAGAGCCGAGGTCGGGGCCTGAAGCCTGAATTTGATGGCAGGGCCCTCGATCTCTGCGGGTAAGAGCAACAATAGAGTGCATGAACAAATCATATTACTTTGATCTATGAAATTAAATGACGACAATATCAAGCAAATACCTCATTCAATATATTTCTTATTTTTGTGACTTTGTTCTTTCTCAATAGTAAGCCCACCATCTCTGAGGCCTGTTAATTGCTCTTGGTGGCCCTCTAGTGGTTGCAAGGCCTTAAGCAGATTTGAAAATGAGTTGCATGCTTCGTTTGGAGCCTGTCGACGCTCCTAAAATTCCAAACGGATGGACGGGAGTTCCTCCATCAATCTCAGCAAAGAGACTCAAGTACCGAAGTCATTTTCTGTCCATTTCCCCCCAGAAGACTCGTGGGGCATTACCAAACACTGACGGGAGATTGACTCACTGTAGTGTTATGATAATGACCCTATTAGCATTTCTACATCCTCCAATGGGATGCCGTTTCATTTCCCGGCCGACACAAACGTCTTTCACACGTAGAGAAACACACACGTGCGTGCACTTAGACGCACGCGCCCATCCACAAGAGTGAAAACATGTTCCCGCTTTCACAACCCTGGCCAAGGCTCACGCGTTGGCTCAATGCGTTTTCCTGACAGAATTGCAGCCACATGAATGCCTGCAACTCTTTATTCTGCACAACCTTTAATTCCATTCTATGGCCGACACTGCTCTGGAATCATGGCTCGGCTGGGTGGTGGAACATTAAGCAGGCACTGGACTCGATCAAAGCCTGGACTGCAGCATTCAGGCTCAATCGTCTGAATTTGTTTTGTTTTGTTTTTTTTTTGTTTTTTTAGAGAATGGCGTCTGTGGAGATGTATTTTGTAGTTTGAATCCATCCGACTATATTTTTAATAGTTGTTCGCTTAACTTTGCATTGCTGATAAAGAGACGCAAACGACAAGCGATCAAATAAAGTCAAACTACTCGCTTGTTCTGGAGAGGGCTGGTTTACCTCGAAGAAAAAAAAAATAGTTTGAGAGGTAGTGTTGTCATTATTGTGTTGAACGTTTGTCTGCTGGCAGATTGCAAAGTGAGGCCAAGTCCCATATTGCTTTGCGTGCCATTTTATGTCATCTGGGGGCCAACGATCTACACTGAAGTGAGTGAGGGGCACGAGCGTCATTTAGTCCGACCATACCCTTGTCTAATAGAAAAAAGTCCTTTGCTGCCCTCTTGTGGCAATAACAGACCCTTGTAAGAGGCTTGTGGATTTCCACTGTGGTTGGGGCCTTTGTTTTTTTATTTTTTAGGTTCCACTGTGTCTATTTTATCTGTTAACATGGCCGCTCTTTGTCATTTTCTCATAAGCGTGGACAAAAGGAAATTTTTCCACTGAGTTGGCAGCAAATACGAGACAGACTTGTTGTTCCTCTCCCCGTCTCCCATCGACTCTGTCTTTACAGGCGCTCGCACCCAAAAGGGGAACTTGTCGACACGCTCTGTGAAGCTTATCACGGGCCTTGCGTAGCAGACGGAAGCAGGAAAAAAGTGGAAGACTTTCATCGTTGCTTTGTTCACCATTTCTTGACTTCAAGCCACACGTCTTCACAATCTTTCCATCCAGATTTACAGACAACAGGCCGAATCCTGCTCTCAGGTGGAACCAACCAAAAAAAAAAAAAAAAAAAAAAAGGATTTTTGGTGCCAGACATTGCTTTTGGTCAAAACAAGCATATTGAGCAATAATTCCCAGACCCAAATCTTGAGACTTTTTCCGACGGTATGTCTGGAAGAAAACCCTTCCAGCAAAAGTGTTGTTCCTAGTTAATGAGATGTGACATTGTGTGTTTGCCCACTGAGGTTGAGGTTTGTGGGAGTTGTGGAAATCATATCACCCCCCCCCCGCCCCCCCCCCCACACACACACACACACTAATCACAGTCGTGAAAAACGGGCATCATCATATGAGATTGTTTGATTGACGCTTGGCCGTGGACTCAACTTTACGCAATTCGGGTGGCCGCGGTGCTGGGATGAATAAATCAAGTGCGCATTTTGGCTTTGGCGTTCAGGTGGCCGCGCAAATGAGCGCGGGTAAAATACACACAGGTAGGTTTGTTTGGCTTTCTCACTTCAGTGGCTGGAAAGAGTTTATGGCAGGACTGCGGGCCAAGTCGTAACAGGGGTCAATACTTGAGTTTGAAACGTATACGGTCTGTCTTTTCATCATGTTCCGACGTATTTCGCAAGCCATATGTTTATTTTTATTTTTTCGCTTTGGATACAGGGTCGAACGTATCCGTCTGGAGATGGGTCAGCGGGTTAGGAATTGGAAAGAGCTCTTTCGGGACCATTTGAAATGCTCCAGACTTTGTTTTTGTTAAAGTCTGAGCCTGATTTACACTCATAAGAAGCCGTTTGTTAAAACAAGAAAATCACGTCAGAAGAGTTATTCCCGTGTTAGAATCATTGAAAGAAAGGCTTTTTATTTCGGCAGCGGATGAGTGTCAGAGGGACATTTGTGTTATACGCTGAAACGTCACGGCTGCCGGGCCTTTAGGAAGATGAAAGTAAACGTTATATCAAGGGACAAATTCAGATCCGGTCAAAACTTGATCGATCTATTTCTTCCATTGGCTTTGCGGCTTAACCACAGTCATCAGGGATCTGGTCCTGACTTTTCAATCTTAAGCAGTCCGATAGAAAGAGAGAGAGGTGTAGCAGTTGGGGGTGTTTTTCAAAGTTTCGATCACACTGCAGGTCAAAACAAATCAAATGTTGTACCTGTGTCTGATTTTTTCGAACTTCCGCTATCGGAACAGTTCAGACCACAGATGAATGAAATGCATCAATTAGTCAGGGTAGAAATAAGTACAACTCAAGGTCAGAGAACAGCCCGGGGGGGGTTAAAAGTGGATGTCCTCCAAGCGACGCTGACACGACTGCGACTGGGTGGCAGCCCGTCGAATGCCGGGAAGAGGGGGCGGGAGGGGGTCCCTCGAGGTTCCGGGCAGTCATGCCGCAAACCTGCCGCTCATAAAACGGAGAAAGATGAAAGACAAAGTTTTCAAAGTCGACGTCCAAGCGACTCATATGAATCTTTGGCGCTGTCTGAAGCTCATTGAGCTTCCATGAGTCAAACACAGCCAACGAAAGTCAAACTTCAAATGAGTATGATGGAGACAAACGGCTCCGAGTCCCGGTCGGTCTGGCACACAAGCGGCGAACTGGAGCTGGAAGCAAGTAAAAATCCAAGCAAAAGTCAAGTAAAGGAATCGGGCGTCCTCCGAAACGATTGAAACGATAGACATTGGTGGCTTGTAGTGGGTAACTCCAAGCTCCCACCACCCCTGGTTTGTGATGTGCCAACGCTCCGCCCTCTAAACCAACGAACACAGTTTGTCCACTTCTGCCCAGATAAACATCACAAGTTCAACTTGACTCCGTTCCAAGGAATGAATACAAGGCAATTCATTCTTTCAAGTGAGCCAGGACAAGTTGTGCGGTATTTCTTCTGAAAATACAGATTTGTCAGAACCTATTAAGCGGCGGTTTCTGCAATTTTGAAGTGTGGCCCCCACGTTAAAACGAGTCGCCGAACAACTTTGACAACTGAAGAAAAGCCGCCATTTTAGCCGTAGACCTTGCGATATCCCATGATTGTTCAGTGCAGGGTGTTAGTTGTCCGGGACTGTGTTTGAAAGGCCTTGGCTTACAAACTAAACCCTTTCTGTGCAGACTGAGCCTGTTGAGCAACATGTTTGATTGCGCAACCTTCCTTGGCATTAGGCGGTGTGTAACACTACCAGTTCTTTATTTTTTTTTGTTTGTTTGCAGCTTTTCTTTCAATCATTTCCTGTAATCAGCAGAAAAGCTGTGAAACAATAAGATGGAGAGGAAAAAAAAAATGACGGACTGCGTTATACACCGAGAATATTTATCGCTGCGAATTAGACGCTATCACGGATGGTTGTGACCGACTGACGGGAGTCAGAGATGAAACGTAGCGTCTTTGCTAGTCGGATGGAATCTTTGTGCCTATGTGCAGAATCTACTTGGAAGAATAGACGGTGTAAGATGATCTTTTGAGCTTAGTTGCATGGAATTGTCTCAGTGAACTTGGGCGAGACCAGATCTCGTGGGAACGATGTCGGCAGACGGCTTAAATGATGAGTTGCAGAATTAGAGGAGGCAAATCGTCATAATAAACAAAACAAGACCCTCCATTTGATGCGAAATTTTCAAACCATTTCTGGACCGGTGGGCTTGTAGTCAACGATGACACGCTTTCACGTGGCTAGCAGATGGCGGCGCACGCTCGCTTTCCAATTCGGCTCACTCTCCTGCCCTGCTGCATTGCCTCATTGCCAATTTGAAGCGGGGAAGCGGTCATTTCCGAACCGTGGGCTCAGGTTGGATCCCCAGTCTGGACCGGGCCTGGAGGCCGACAACGCCTGAGCTGGACCGCTCCCAAAAGGAGGTCGAATGCACACAAACGCGAGGTCTTCCCGACATGTGGTGACAGTGCGACGGAGAGATTGGAAATATCTGCGTGAGGTTTGGAGAGGATTCAACTGGGGCGGAAAGTCGGAAAATGTCTTAAGGACGACGCTGGGGGTGTCTTGGGAGACAGAGGAAGGAAGAAGTTCAAGATTCAAGGAAGGCGGCCGAAGAGTGAAAAGGGGAGAAAATAAACTCGGTGGGAGGAGCGTTCAATTTGTCGAGAACCATGTGGCGCCTTTGATCGGGCCCGACCACTTGAGCGGTAGACAACAGAAACATGCACGGACCGTCTGTTTGCTCCCAGACACACAACTGCTTTGCTTTCTACTTTGCCATGGATTCTGCTCTTGGAATTCTTTGTTAACCGCTCTGAGAACACCCGGCCCGTTTTGCAATAAGCTCAGTTAATGCCTCAAAGCTTGCAGCAATCAGCTCAACTTTTGTTGTCATTCATTTCTGGCCCGAAGCGAAACCTGGCGAGCTTTGAAGAGCTCAAAGAAAACATTTGAGTCAACACGCCTGAATTTATGTTGTGCGGTTTATCCGACAACATTGTTTTCCTCCATCGGTTTTTGCAAAAACGAGATCCAGTCATTGTCCTCCAGTCACTGTCTTCCATCACCCGGATATTGTGATTGGAAAGAAGAAGAGGAGGAGGAAGAGGGATATAACATGTCTGTTCCATCCTCGGTAAAAAGGATGTGACCCAAATGCTGGGACAGATGAAAGGCTGCCGGTTCCAGCCTCATGCTAGACGCTGAGTCGAGTTTTCTTGTCACATTGATTGAAATGAAAAAATGAATCATACCCACCCTAGAATGAAGTCCAGATTAGTTCTAGAATAGTTCAACTCTGGAAACTGGTGCTTTTCAAATGCATTTGCCATAAATCGTTCCTGGAGCTGACAACAGCAAACAATTTTCTTTACTCGATGTGTCTGCTGTCCGTGCTTTTTCCACCTTATCAGACCCCAAGAGCTCAATCAATCGAGAGCTCAACTGCAGTTGGCTTGACCCCTCGTTATTGATGTCATTTTTCCAATGTGCCATTATCCGCCAAAAAAGTAGCAAGCCTATTTTGACCAAATAAGGAGTCGAAAGTGCATGCATCTATTTTCAAACGTTGTCAGGAAAAAAATACTCAAAGGCAGTCAAACCTCGTTAAACGTACCTCGAGGGACATCACGAATCTGGACGTCATACCGGTACTTTTTTGTAACCGTTTCCAATAAAATGGCCGCCAACTGCGATGTATACTACAGTATGAATATTTACTGATGTAAAATCATGACCGTGTATGACGGTGTAAACATGCCAATTACAAATACGTGAATATGAAGCAAAAAAAAAAAGCAAACGTCACACGCCATTGGCAACGGCCAGTGCCGCCGATGTCCGGGAGACTCCCTCTCCAATGTGAGAGACAATTTCAGCCTTCAGACAGCGAGATTTGCTTCCGTTTACCCGATGTGCTTTCTGAGCATGTGCTCAGGACCGCGCCGTGCCTCCGTGAGTTACGGCAGGAAGTACAGCAATGTACCGAGTCGATCAGTAGCGTTGCAAAGAACGGAGAGGAATCCCGCGCTGTGCATTTTGTTCATAAGCAAAGTCTCGGCGGGCAGTTAGCTTCCCACGGTCCATTGTCACAAAGTCCTTTTCACGATTTTTGTGGTCGTGAAAATAAAGCTGACGTTGTTAAGGTGTTCATTGTAAGCAAAATCGGCAAATGGAAAATGAACGACGTGAAATATGGAAAAATCTATTTAAGCGCAGTCATTATTTGAGTTGAAATTGCGTAGGATCACGTTGCACTTCAGTGGTAGTCCGAGTTTCAATACCGCCATGTTTTCGGAGTTTACGCATTGGTGAACTCCTCCAAAAGGGATACAATGATGCCATCTGGTGGCCAGAGCTTTAATTGTATTTTTTTTGTTGGTTTGCTTACTTTCCCGGCCGGCCTAATGATCAAACCATAGTTAGCAAAGACTTTTCTCCTACTGGTGGTTCTCAATGTTCCCTTGCACAATTCCGCTCCTCCCAAATGTTTTTTCTCTCTCTTTTTTTAATCTAAAAGGCGCCTCTCCGGTAGCAGTGATAACAAGAGGTCATGGAAGTCTCAAAGCGGCTATTGCTCATCATTTTACTTGCGGGCGGTCCAACTGCTTCTGATGGGAAGGCTTGAAATTGCTTCAAGTTCCAATTGGAGAAAGTCCATCACGATATTTTTCTGTGTATCATTCAGGATGAATGTCGGAAAATGAAGGGCTGGATAGCCGCGCCTTCATCATTCGATCCGTCGATGCATTTTTCTCTAGGAGTGGACGCTGCTGTCCTCGCAAAACTGCATGAGTAGTGACCATATGCAGACACCTCAGACAAGCAGACAAAATAATGGAAGGGGATATTTTCGGGGCCGAATCATCTGCTCGGCAGAACAAGAAAACAGCTCACAAGAAAATCAGAATTGGCAAGATCCTCACGTCAAGCCAGATGGTAGGCCTTTGTCTCCTCTATCAGTCTAGACTTGATTACACATCTGTGTTTATGTGATAAGCTAATTGTAGCAGTTAGCTTATGCATTTGAGAGGGCAGTTCTGTTGTTCCCATAGTGCGGACGCAGGCGAGCGAAAGAGGAGTGCGACCCATGTGGGAGTCGTGGTGAACATCAAGAGCTTTGGGGTAGGGTGGGGAGCTTTGTGTGGCTCGGCGAAAGATATTTGGCACGCTCGACGGAAACCTGGGCTGGAACCGCCGCACATTTGCACATAAACACTTGCACGTTGACAAATATGCACACAAGTCGGGAGCGGACAACAGCGCCCATCGTTGAAAGAGCAAAAGTGCTTTTTAGTCATCATAATAGAAACCGCAGACATCGCTGCGCATTCTCCAAGGGGAGACACGGGGGCAGGTCAGGTAAGGCGAGGCGGGGGCCCGCGTATGTCGTTGTAGTAAGAGACTTGCTTGAAATGATGTGTTTATTCATCTCGTTCTTTTTCTTTTGCGAGGGAGGATGGTTGCAGTCTGGGGAAGGGATTTACTGCGAAAAGAATGATACAAATCCGTAGCAGTATCTTCTTGCCAATTGTCTTTTGCAGTAGCTCGCTAGGAAAATACTTCGGTTCGGCCGTCAGTCCAGGTCTTCCGATGGACCACAACAATTGAACGAGGTACTGCTTAATGCAGTGGTGTCGCTTGTCCTTGAGAGAGGCGTGTATCTTCTCACGTGCATATGCATGCTAGCTTGCTGTGTATGGAGATCTCATATGTAGCATTTAAAAACATCATATTCATTTCATGTTTTATTTATTTATTTTTTGCTTCTACATGCGAGCGACAACGGCAACACACTCGGCGACGCCGACAGCGTGACGAACGCGTTCACAACAACGCCGGGGCGAGTTTATCCGTCAGCCTCAAATCCTCACCCAAGCCCAACAACCACTTATGCCTCCTTGCATTCCCGCAACTGTTATGCCGGCATTTGGGTCTATTTGTACTGCTCTCCGCTGAGGGCCTGCGAAAAAAAACAACACAATTCTCATAGCGCGCAGGCCCGGCTTTGTGTTAACAGAGCTGTGTGAGCGCAAATGCGGAGCCGGGTGTCTGAGACGTCGGTAAAACCTCAGCATCTTTCCGACGTGACTCTTCGAGATTCTTCAGCGTGATATCCGGCCTTCCATCCGCCTCTGGAGCTTGCGTAACGATCTTGTATCGACTTGGAGACAATACGCTGCAGATATGTAACCCATGTTGCGAGCCCAATGAATTATAATACATGAAATGGATTTCCCCTTTTCAGATCTGTGATGCAAATATATGCGCGCACATGCCCGTCAGTACATATCCAGCCGCGCACTCAATCAGACAAAACCCTTTCCTAGGTTTTACAGCCCATTTAAAACTCATGAGCTCTAATTGACCGGGCCCTCACAATTTGTGGTTGCCGTGTATCCATCTCCAACAGACCCAACATGGAGCAACAACTCCTTCGCCAAAAGCTTCCTCGATCGAGTGCATGCCTTCTGCCCCCTACGTTATTTTTTTGCGCGAGGAATTTGTTCATCCCCTTTCGCCGAAGTCGACCTGCAGGCTGCCCAAACATAGAGAGATTCCAGACTGGAGCTTCCATGTCTTGGTTATGACACCACACCATCCGTTGGTGGACACGTTGTCTCCCCGAGAATCCAAATTTAGCCGTGATTTTGCGCTCTCGGCGGAAATGTATTACATAATGGACTGCGCAGTAGCTTTTTGTTGCCTTTCAATCCTCTTGCCCGTCATTTTGTCTCGATCTTGGGACTGTCGTTCGGTTGTACGGCTGTCCGTTTCTGTATGTGCCCTGTTTTCGGCTGGGGTCACCTCGTCGTGTTTTGATCAAGTTATCGCACGCTGGCATTGTTCAACTGGAAAGTTACTGTCACAAGCTCTCCATCTGGTAGCAGTTTGAATCCCACATCAAGTTTCATCAGGAGTAATGCAGAAACCTGCCGGAGGCTTAAAAAAACAACTCGCAGCTGAGAAGAGCGCTTACGTTTTTTTGCTGCTCCTGTGACAATAAACACACGCTGACTCATGCACGTACTCGCACGGGTCCGTCCATGCGCGGTGTTTAACATTGGCATGACATAACGTGAGGTGGCAGATGAACCTCGGCGACATACGGGATGTGGCTCCGGCGCTTTTGACGCAGGGGTTGCTTCGATCCGATGAAAAGTATTTTGGTGGACGTTCGCAGGTTCATACCTAAATCAGTCCGTGTAGTTTGGCCAAGGCCGAGGATTTCCATTGAACAGCAGGTTGGAGGAACAAGATGATTGCTCTAGCAGAGGCTCAAACGTCAACGTCATCTCCCTCCTCAGTGTGGACATGCCGAAGTTTCATCCAGGAAAAGCTGTTTACTCTGCCGTGCGCGCGTGTGCTCACCCCAGTTACTGATTATCGAGCGTTGACGGAGAATTCAATGATGATTTGTTTTTGGAAGCCTCTAACTGAACCGAAGTTGCTTTTGAAGAAGAATACTCTTCATAATTGAAGCCGACTCCAATCGAAAGCTTGAGATAAGAGTGACCTGATCTCGATTAAAGGCTTGCGAGCTCCAAGCGGAGCAGGAGAAACTTCCCCGTGCTTTTATCGCCAGTCGACTCGATGCTGGTCATGGTCTTCTGACTGGACTCCCTCACAAGAGCATCAAACAGCTGCAGCTCATTCAAAAACACTCTGCTCGGCAGCACAGAGAACATAATACGCCGATCCTCAACATGTTACACGAGTTCCCGGTCAGCCGCGTAGGATAGATTTAAAAATAATGCTACTGGTCTATCCATCACCGAATGGCATCGGTTGCAAATACGTGGAAGAAATGCTCATGGAATTGAGCTCTGAGGTAACACTGCGGTCAATTCGTGGAGCCCAGAGTTCAAAGTCAACATGGTGCATCAGCATTCTGCTGTGATGCTGCACGTGGATGGGCTGAGCTGCTGTGGTGGGAGTCTCCATGTATACTCCAGAACTGCCATACGCTGCCGTAAAAACCACAGTACAAAAATTGTTGTTTTGGCAAGAGTTCGGAGGGGGAGAAGTTGAAATGGATACATTCATTTTCATGGTTCGAGATGATTGGAGATACGCGTTTTGGCATGCAAGCATGCTAACAGTACGAATCGAACTCATATCTCAGGGCACCATCGCAATTGCCCAACGAGCTCCCCATTCGTGGTCAGGGATTGACTACGCAAACCAAATATTTGTTCACCGTGTCTAGAAATGCAACAGATTTTTCCAATTTTTTTCTTGTTCTGCTTCTGAAATTCTTGATGAATCCGCTGAACACTTCTCATAAAAGGGAATTGGAATGCTTCCCCACTTGGAGTGGCATCTGTGCAATAAACACAAAGACCGGTGAGTCATTCTCCATCGCGTCATCTGGATTAACTTCTTAAACTCAGCCAAGGAGGAAGTGAGTGTCCTTCCCAATCTTATAAAAATTAATATTTACTACCCTATCCGCAAAGATCCTCGTAAAAATCCCCTTATTTTGTGTTTGTGGTCAAGAGTGCGCACGGGCAACGAAGAGTGACAGGGCTAGCAAACACACTCCCCGGGAGTGACCACTCCAACGGCTTGACGGGTAGCGCTGCGATCTCGGCTGAGTGGGGCACCGTTTGAGTGACAGGTGCTAAGCGGATGGGCAGGTGGCCGCAGAGAGGTGTGAAGCGGGAGCAAAGGCGGCAGGTTCAAAGGGAAGCTTATCCGTTGCTTGTTTTTACAGTGCTTGAGGGTCACATTCCTCCCAGGCGCAGACCTTTAAATCCATCCCGGGATGTTTGAGCATGAGCTGTAAATGGATAACAGAAGATTGAGGTGAATATGTTTCGCATCAAACGCCGGGCGGAGCGCCTGCCAAGTTGCGTTGGATGATGAACGTGTCAACGTGCACGAGAGGAAACAAACGCCTTGGCTTTGTTTCGCAGCTGCCTTCGGTCACCGCAGCCGAGGAGGCTGCGCGCCGAGAGGTGAATAACTCCCGGGATCAGCCTTCCGCTTCGTGCTGGAGGGAGCGAACTCTTCTCTTCACCCCTGACTTTAATCTTTTGCCTCTCTTTGATATGAACGACAGAGTTGCTAATGTGGGAAGAAAGTGGCCGAGATGTCGAAAAAGTGCAAGGGTGCATATAGGAGACAAATGGAGGTGTTTGCTGGAAGACGTGAAAATCGGGGGTATAGAGAGAGACCGTATTAAGAAAAAAAAAACGTTTTTATATCATTTTAGCCCTCCTACGTGCTTTCAACCCTCAGTCTAATGCCCTTGAACTTTTTAAAGGACCCTTCTAAAAGTACTTCCTTTTCCAAATTTGTATCGAAGCAGAACGTGCAACAATATTCCCGTCGGAATAGTTGCCATTTCAAACGCGACATTTTGCTAAGCCCTGTCAATTAAGACACCAGAGCTTGACGAGTTGCTCCGCATTTCCGCCCGCGTTCAGCAATGTGCGACTTCGCTTCGAGTACAGCATGCGGCGTGAGTTGAGTTCTTCTCGGAATATTTTTCCCACCAATCTTTTCGTCGTGTTCAGCTGCCAAGTCGTTTTCTTGCCGTGTTCCCTTTGGTGTGGTGATTATCTAGGTGAGGGCCGATCAATCTGCGCTAATTCCAGACACTCAAGAACGCCCCCACCCGCCCGCTCAACCCCGGAGGCTGCCAGGTCAGAAGTCAATATATGCACTCAGCCCCATCGTTTGCCTCCAAATTACATTCCAGCATTGATGGTTTGATTAAGGCGTTTGAATAAAGATCTCATTTATCCCCTGCTTTCCCCCCCCTTCCCAGTGTCTGCCGTTCAATGCGCGTAACGAGCAGGTTATTAGCGTGTCTGGCCTTGGAGAAGTTGAACGTGCATTTTTTTTTCTTTCATCGGCTCTTGGCGGCGCTGCAAGAGTTCCACGAGGCAGGTAAACAAGTGGAGCGAGTTCATTGAAAGCAGCACAATTATGGGTGTTTTGTTGTCATGAAACTCCTTTTCCTCCCCCCCGCCCCCCCGGCTTTCACAGATGAATTGCATTGAAATATGACATTCTGGCAAGAAAACCAGACACTTCTGCAGCTCATTATGTCCTCATTGTTTCGAGGTTACACTTGTCAACTTCTGCAGCCCGTTTGTCCCGATCGTTTCGGGTTTACGGCTGTCGCATATGTGCACATCTTTGCGCTTGCAGTAAAATATTGAGAGCAATTTTTCAAAATATGCACCGAGAAGCCATTGATGGAGTTTCTCGATTTTTTTTTTGATCTCCAACGCACCTCAGAGCAAGTGAAACATCCCGTTGTGTGTCTCCCGATGGCTCTGCGTGGCAAAAAGTCAAGTGACATAGCAAGATCTGTTTTGAATAGAAGTGCAAGGCGATAAATCACACAGCAGGGAGCGATCAACCCGGTCGCCATTTGCGTCAAGCGAGTTGAAGGATGCTGACGGTGGTGGGGAGGTGGGGGGGATGCTTCCTCCTCTGCGTTGTGCAGAGTTAGTTATCGCTTCTGGCAAACTAAAAACTCTGTGTCTTATAGCCAGAACACAACCGTGTGCACCCAGCGGTGAATGGACAATAAATAAATGCCAAACTGGGCGCTCAATTTGTACTCACGTTTCAAATGTTTTAATAGTATGACATGGCAGAGTGACAGGGGGAGCAAACATGATCAAAGCAACAAATGTAGACAGACAAAAACAGCACTGAGAGTCATGCATTCTTTATCCTCTGCACAGAATGACATAGTGCTGTAGTGACGGTTCGAGAGAAGAGTTGAGACGTCGGAACGAGCCGTATGTCTGTCTTTCTTACACTGCCCCCAGGTGGCCAAGGCCGGCATGCCAGAGGGTGCAGCAAAATGTCCGTTTAATTTATGCAGCGTGACAAAACCGTTTAATTCTCTTTAATTCTATTTGATTATATCATGATTACATGCTTGTGGTATTGGGGGAAAAAAATTGCACTTCAAGAAAGATCTTCTCAAAATGTACTTTGCGTGAAAGTTGAGCAAAAATTGTCCTGCAAGTTTTTTTTTTTTTTTTTTTAAATAAACAACAAATAGTTGAAGAACTGCAAATGAACTTCAACACGAGTGAGCTGTTCTTAGGCCGCGAGCACATTTTGAGAGTCGACGGGCCCAACAATTTAAGCAATTACGTTCTGCTCAAAGTACGCCGCCTACTGAGCTTGCCTTTCTCTACTTGCTATTGATGCATTTCCAATGGCAAAAGCAAGTACGGTACTCCAGGGTGATGTTTCCCATGCGGTCAGTAGATTTGTCATCATTGCCGCAGGAGTTACAGTCAAAGTCCCACTTGGGTCATAACAAACCGTGATTTCACTTTTTCATTGTCTAATACTTGCTGTTTGATCTTTTTTTTTTTTTTTTTTTTAATTTACTCTCTTCCAGCAGCGAGACTCTATTACTCACAGAAGCGTGTTTTTAGAACCCAGCCGATGATTTTGGAAGGTGTGAGGCCAGTGCTGGTAAAGTATTCTTCTCCAGCTGGCACTCTTAGCCAACAGCTAATAAAAGACTTAGGCTGACCCTGATGGGAGGTGCGAGCCTCTATGAGCCCCTCCGTCCAAAGGGACTGTGCACCACATCCTGAGGTTTTAATATGCATCTGTGTGTGAGGGAGGAAAAAAAAAAAAACCCAACAATTGGGTAGGGGCCCTTTGTGGGTTCTTTTCTCCCGGGGACTAAAACATTCAGCTGTGGTCGGCAGCCTTTCAACTAAGTGATCAATCAAGAGAAGGCCAATCAACAGCTAATGGAGCTCAACTGGGATGTAGCTCAGTGAATTTCCATTCTAAACGCTGTGCTTTGGAAGTGATTTCAGCAAGTTTCTTTTCGACCTCAAGAACAAAGCATGATAATAAGGATTCAAGGGGCGAAGAGAAATTTGGACCTTCGCCGTGAGATGAATGCGCTGCATGCGCCAGGATTCAGCTCCGTGAGGTGCGGCGCTCATGGGTCAACTAATGTGCTCAGCCTAACTTTGGCCGGTTAGTTAACCGATTGAGAGGGGTATCGAAATGTTTTCTTCCATGAACTTGTCCATGTACGGTCAAATCTCGGTTTTCCCATGATCTGTTTCTGCTTCATCTGAAGCATTTCTGAAGTTGTGTGTAAAGGGGTCAACAGATGGCAAGGCATATTCCACAATGCAAGCTTTTATTAACGAATCAAGGAATTCACCCTCCCAGTCTACTCAGGCGAAAAATCAACATCACACACCTTGTCAAAAATCTGATTTTCAAAATAAAAGCACACAGCATAATAACACAGTTCGCCACCTATTCACTCTTTCACAATTGCACTCAATAAACAAGCGCAAAATAGTCTGAATGTGACTGCTAAAAAAAAAATGTCATCATCACCCATTTCATTCATCACGTATATTTACTTCACACTTTTTCAATGTCAGCCCGAAGTCATTCTCTGTAAAATGTTCATTTTTGTTCATATTCAGTGATGTGTGGAACGAATTAACTGGGATTTACATCATTTCCCATGGGAAACGTTGCTTTGGATTTTGTACCAGTGGGTTTGAGTCGCACTTTCTGGAGCGGATTAATCACCAAAAATGAGTTTCTACTGTACTTTGAGTGGCAGCAGTGCAATAAGATTTGTGCAGGAGCTCACCCTATATCCATTTTGGCTCGCCTCCTACCGCGGCCCTGCATCGTCAACAAGAGCTCACAGGCTCATTTCCCGGTCGCAGCTTTTAGAAAAGCCCACTGCACATTTAGTCGATTCTTTTCACTCAAGACCATCTTGTGTGACTTTGACGAAAGCTCCAAGTATCAGCTTCTCCAGGCCCTTCGGTTCTGCTCATATAAAAATATCCTAATCGTTCCTCAAATAGAGGCAGGAATCCTTTCATGCTTGCGTGTATGTCGTGTCCTTTGCGTCCTCCGTTTTTATTTTCCCTCGGGCTCACCGTCAGCGGCGAATTTGAGCGGTAGAGTGCTGCAGATTGAAGATAGTCGGGTTTCAGTTTTGAGGTCAGAGCATCTGTGGGCAGCTTTCATACAGTACAGGAGTTGCGTTTTCGAACTTGGCTGCTCGTGGATATTAGTCAAGAATAGCTTTGCAACTGCTGCCCAGCGTATGATTTACAAATGATTGGTGAGATGACACAGCATATCCAAATATGAATGTACCCCCCCCACCAACCCCCACCCCACCTGCAACATTTCTTTGACAAATCACTCTAAAGTTCAGTAGGCTGAGCCTCAGATCCTCCAGGGGGAGCCAAGATTTCTGGCACCCTTACTAAACCCTAATCTCTCTTCTACCTCTCTCTTCTTTCCATTTCAGGCAAAAAGAAATGTTTTTTTCCCCCCCTTCTTTTTTTTGCTGACAACTCATTTTTTTTTGTTAGCTTGGCACAGGTACGCATTTGTTGGACTGCTTCAGATGCCAGAGGATGAAGCAAGGCAATCGGTGGCATCTGAAGTGGGTGGACACTGCGATCGGCAGCTGAAGCGGCCCCTTTTCTCCTCGCTTTGCTTTCTCGTCCGTGACTCTGCATTCGCTTTGCGGTTTTATGACTTCGACCCGCCGCGCCTCCGTGTTATTGCTTCATTCATCGACAACCATTGCTCGATGTTACTTTCCGTCTCAGTTATCACCACTCTTTTGGTTAACCAACACAGGCCATATTGTCAATGGCTTGTGCTAGCTTCGTGTTGCATGTGGCGTCAAATTGTCCAGTCCTTTGATAGAACCAGACCACAATGAGGACTTTCCTCCGGGGACCTGTCCTTGGCTACTTGCAGCTTCATCCTTTTTCCACTTCTGTGTAATTTTCCAGGATTAATTGAAGCCCTCGGATCACTTCTCACCTTCAGCGTATTGATTCAAGTCAAGGTTCTACAGAGATCCAAGACGACAGGCACCCGCAGTTGAGGTTGATAAACAACTGCCAGCAGTTAACCATACCCAACCACGCCACCGAGTCTCACGGCATGCGATGAAGTACTATCCACATTTCCTATCTCAATTAGGTACTCGCCGATTGCAGGGGGGGGGCTGGGAAACCAATCCTCTGTTATTCCCCGTTTTTTGCGCTCTGGCAAAGTCTGTCTGGTATAAAAGGAGTGCTTTGGTGCCATCTGGTGGCATCTTGGTGCCGAGGAGCTATGTTGAAGTGACGGAAGGAACTTCTATTAGACAGGCCAGGTTTTTTTGTCGTATAAAAGTAGTGCTTGAGTGTCATCTTGTGAATTCGTGGAGGATTGCTGTATTGAAATAATAATGTGAGTATAGTGTTGCAGTTTGACTGTTTGCGCCTGCTTGGTTCACTAAACTGCATATATCTCACCCCATTTTATAAATAGCGCATCTGCTTTTGCACTTGAGTGAGCGCGCGGGGTATTGAAAATGTTCCTCTGAATGATGTCATTGAAGAGAGCAAAAACCCTCTACCTGACCCCCATCTGTTTTTTGCACACATTCTATCCAGTCCCTGTCCTCACACGTTCTTCCCCACCTCCTGTTTGCTCTTGAATTGCGTTGCTTCCCTCTCTTTATGCACTCCGTCAGCGTCCACTCAACTCTCGGTAACCTGCAGGGATGTTCGCAATCCCAAATGTTGCCCCCAAAAGTACAATTCCCTGAGCTGATGAAGCTGCTTTCCTCACTCCGCTTTCAATTTCATGAGGTGTGCCGTCTTTTCCCTTTAGCGTTGAGACAATGGAAAGAGCTAAAGGACTCACGCATGTACAAAATGGCCTTTTGTGTTAAAATTTTGACACCGTCGTCAAGGTACCTCTGAGCTGTATCAAGACAGTCACCTCTTTCAGGGTGTAATTCACTGCCGTGACCGGACGTTAGCTTTCGATGTGAATGAGCATTGAGCACTGTTGTGGGGCAAATTGTCACCGTTGTGTTAAATAGAAAACCTTTCTCTGCTGGCATAGACAAAACTTCATGAAAGTGCCACTCATTCAAACCTGTTCTTCGAATGGCGCTCCGTGCGTCACTCAAAAGCAAACAGCCGAATGCAGTGAAAAGGGCATGTCAGCGGTTGCCTCGGAGTATTTTGTCTTAATCCAGCGCTCATGTTCAAATTCCCCGTCGGCTGATGGCGATACCTTCCTCGTGTTTGTGTGTAGGCGCTTTGGTTTTTCCTCTACAAACTGTAAAACCCATTATTATGCATCTGTCTAGACTTCAGCGTTCTGAGTGGGCTTGTTTTTATTTTTCTCCTCTGGTGCTGAAAAGTTCCCGGCACGAGAATGTTACGTTCAACGAGGATGGTTGCGGTTGACTAGCGGCTAAGCCAGTCATGGCTGTGTGTGTGTGTGTAATCGTGGTTGATTAGGGTGAAGGTCATTGCTCTCGGCAGCCTGTGAGATGCAATTGAGTCGCCGCGAGACGTGATTTGTGAAGCGCCGAGCCTGGAAGCGAAGAGCGTCTTCCACTCGAGGCGCCTCTCAAATGCTCACCGCAAAAACGGCAGCTTCTCTCCCCACCGTGACACCGAATCCTCACTCTCGGTGTAGCGTTCATCTCCCCGTGGGTGTGCGGTTGAGGAAATAGCGGGATCGTCTGGATGCACGCTCACCGCTATTGGGGACTGAAGGTCGAGGAGCTTCACCTTTGGCGCTGCTGAGCTAATCAGCGAGTCGACGGTGGTTTGCTCGCGGTGTCTGTGTCTACTGTCTGTCCTATGCTGACCGCTTGGCATGCCGCTTGGGCTTGGCCTGAAGGCGCGCTAGCTACTCTGCTATGGAAAGCAGTTGGAACGTGTATTCAGTATCCTTGTTACCCAGCTTCAGATGCATTGGATTCATACGCTAAGTCACGAGTACATTGCCTAAGTTACTAATGTTCAAAGCAGCTCACGCGACACTTATCGGTGCTCGTACTTTAAAACGTACTCACACCACTTCCGTTAGACTACTTTGCGGACTGACGCTAACTTCAAGACAAACAACAGTCATCGAGGTTTTCCCAAGGAACACTGGATGTGTTGTTTAGTGCAGAGGAAGTGTAATGTAGTTACGGGGATATTGATTCGAGGGGTCTGTTCAGTTTTTTGCTGCGTTTGGTAGAAAATGATTGTGACTTGGTGACAAACTCAGTCACAAAGGTAGGTAGTCAATGCTTTATGTAATGCAATGGCCCACCGGGAATTGGCTAGGATGGGGCGATTAGTCGCTCCGGGCCTGGTAGCTTGCCATGGGCCCAGTCAGCACGATGCGGGGGGACAGTGTGAAGGCTGGCGCACTGCATGAGACTGATTCACCCTCAAAACCAGACAAATTCCCCAAGGCAAGAAAAATGCTATAAAAATGTGTCTACAATTCTATTTTGACAAATGCACGCCAGACACCTGGTAACTGTTTTAAAATGTGGAAAAAATGCACACTATATCTCCTTTAAATATGTTGGATATGCAAATGTGTCTCGAATTCTTGATCCTTGGGGTATTTTGACAAACGCACGCCAGACACCTGGGAACTGTTTTAAATTGTGGAAAAAAATGCACACGATATCTTTTTTAAGTATGTCGGATATTCAGGGCTCGCTCAGCCTGCCGAAAAGAGGTGTTTCCACTCCTAACGCTGGCTATTCATGTCTGACTTTGAGTGGCTTTAATTCACCTCCAACCGCCGGAGCGTTGGGATTTGCTTTCAGTGGGCTTATGTTTAAAAAAAAAAAAAAAAAAATAGGAAGTCAGCAACCTTAAGTGCTCTCAGCTAGATTGTGTTCTCATGCATACTGAGCGTGTTTGTTTGATTATGTGCGTGTTTTCTTTTGTTTTGTTTTTTTCTTCTCGAGACTGTTCTGAGTCTCGCTCCAAAAGGCTCACGCTGCGAGCCAGCGAGGATTCTGTGACACTGTCGAGCACGTCTGGGGAGCGTTTTCAACCAAAACACTTCGCAGACTGCCGAGGCCTGTGCGCCACCCGCTTGTGTCTGTTACCTATTCAGGCTTCTGTTTTTAATGCGAGTCCCTGTGGTTGTTTGGAAAGCTCTGCTGAAATGGAGTGTACCTGGGGTCCCTTGATGAATCACATTTGCACCAAAACCAGACATATTCGTGTGCCAGCCAGCCTGAAAGTCGGCCAATACATTTTTACCTGATTAGTTTCACAATCACTATATTTCGATTGGTGTTTAGTCACTCACGGAGGCTGCAGACGTGTGACTTAAGTATTGAAAAAATGTTCAGTGACCTCGGCAAAGGCTGCGAGACGAGAAGTGGAGCGTCGAGCTCGTGTGGTTGCTTAACAACGACGGCACCAAGCGCCGAGCTATGAAACAAATCTGATCTCTGCATAGATGTGGCAACGAAAACACCTCCAAAAAGTGGAGTCAAGTCTATTGAGAATCAAGTCTTGGCTTCTTCTTCTTAGTCAAATCACGGCTTGACCAAATGTATGTGGATACAAAAAAAAATCTGTGTGTCCTTGTTGCTCATGTGGTTTAAGCGCTCATAGTCCTGTTTGTTTAGTAACTCTTATCCCTCGTACACTTCTGAAGGTCGCTTAATCCGTCCGTTCCGAGGTTGTGAGGTACTGCGTTCAGTTTTTCCACCTCGGCTGTTTTCTTTGGCGCTCGGACGATTCAAGCTTCATGTAAGCATCGCATGCTCGTGGGCCGAGGCCGCACATCATCTGTCAAAAAGTCTGACAGAAACACTTCTGCATAACGGCGAACGGCGTGGAAATGGATGCAATTCTCACACGTCGTTTGGCAAGTTTCAACCATTCCGGCACACCCAACGAGTTGCACTCTCAAGGCTCCGCGAGCTAGCTTCCGCTGGTTTCCTCTTGGCACCGTTGCGAAAAAATTTGCCGCTGGGCGGTGTGGTCATTTCTTCCCGATGTCAATTAAAGTCAACGAATCTGTCGGTTGCGCGACCACCACCCCGCCAAGAACACGCCACATTTAAGATGCGGGTAGCGGCAGAAGGATGGACTTTTTTTGCTTGCTACAGTGTATGATTGCAACTCGTGCCTGAACATGTATCTGCCACACACGTAAGCCTCACAGGCTGCATTATTCTATCCTGATCATCGGAGCAAAACTTTGGCGACCCGTGACTAGCGAAATATGCCTGCAGAGCAGTCTGCGTACATTTGTACATTATATACAGTACATTTCTTAACCGACTTCTTTAATATGACTTTAAATGGAACTTTGTGCCTCATTGATTTTATTGTCTTCTCTCTTCCGATTTTCTTTTCAGTTCTTTGTGTGACATCGGATGCCTGGCGTGCCGTCCACCATGTTGTCGGCCCGTATTTGTGTGCTCCTCATGCTAGGGGGGCATGTCCTAGCCGGAGGCTACGCCCCCATGCCTCACATGAAGTACATGCAACCCATGATGAAAGGACCTGTCGGCCCTCCTTTCAGAGAGGGCAAGGGACATTATGTTGGTGAGTAGTGCCTTGGCGTTCATCGTCACGATAAACTGTCGACCATCTCTGTTGGACAAAAGGTCCCATAAACAATGGTTAGTAAATAATAAAAAAAAAATAATAATAATAATATTATTATTTTTTTTTTATTTTATTTTTTTTTGCAGCATTTGACATCATGGGTTACTTTATGCAGCATCCTTTTAGCATACCCCCCTCCCCCAAAAGTCCATCATTGAGTTGGCAGGTCTGATGGCACCTTGTTCATAGAGCTGACCTGAGATCGCCATCCGGATGCTGTTTCTGTGTTGTTTATCTCATTCATGAGCTCTGGGATGGAGCGGCGTATGAGAAGGAGCGGGGAAATACAATTTAGTTTCTGTCAGGTCAGTTGTTAAGTTGTGCTTGTGATTTGTTAGCATCGGCAAAATCATTGTTACAGGGCCATAAAAATGAGTTTCAGACTTCCCTTTATTTCAGCCACTTATTTTTTTTCTCCCCCAAAGGAGAAATATTGGTTTTACAATATGCATAAAATATATGATCATCTAAAACGATGGAAAAATGTGACTGCAGGCACTTTATCAAAGGATCTTCCATGTGGAAAGCCTCCAAATAAGTTTTGGAGGAGTGAAACTATTGCTTTGCTTTTACTGCCACTTAATGGTTGGAAATCCACACCACATCACCGAATGACTGAGTCAAATCGTCTCTGTATAAAAAGTTACTGGACCTAGAAACAACAGTAAGGATCAGACTTTTTTTTTTTTTTTAATTGTATGAGACCTTTTACATTTTCATTTGAGGTTTAAATTCGGTGGATGGGAGAGATGACTGGCTTGAGCAAAAGTGTGGAATGATTTGAGGGTGCTGCAAAAATCATATTTTCACCTAATCTTAAAAGTTGCATGTTCAAGTAACTGCCAGTCGATGAAATGACAGTCACCCGTCATGTGAAAAATGCATTTGTGGCATTAATGCCATATTTCATGGGCAAAATTGTGCAAGTACATCCTTCCTTTGGCAGTGCACTCACACCACCATGGTTAACTGTAAAGAGAGAAATGCAATGGTGGAATTGGCTTGACAGTATATGCAAAAAAAGTAGTAAGCATTTAAGAAAGAATACAGAGTGATGATTCCAAGCTCCTGTTGAGAGAAACAGAAATGAATCCAGGACGTGCTTTGCTTGGCTTTAATAACAGTAATGTGGCCTTCATCGTGTGATTCAAGACACCACATCTATTTCCCTAAATTTTGCCCATGAAATGATCCACACCCCTACAAAGTGGAGCTTGGACGTAAATATTACTAATTTGGTTTGCTAAGAATCAATAACGACATGAATGATGACTTTGATACCATCCGATTCCAGTATTGACATAAACACTTTTTTTTTTCTTTTAGACAGGCCACCCATGGTAGATGTCAAAGGGGAGCCAGGGCCCCAAGGCAAACCCGGACCAAGAGGACCCCCTGGTCCTCCAGGAATCCCAGGAAAACCTGGGCTTGGGAACCCCGGCCTCAATGGTCAGCCAGGTCCTCAAGGGCCTCCCGGCTTTCCAGGGATTGGTAAACCAGGACTCCCGGGACTACCAGGAAAGATCGGACCGAAGGGGATGCCGGGACTTACTGGCGAGGTTGGTCCTCGTGGTGAACCGGGTCTCAGGGGTCAACCGGGGCAGCCGGGACTGCCAGGACCAGCTGGCCTTTCTTTGAATGGGAAACCTGGGCTTCCGGGTGTTAGGGGCCCGCCTGGTAGTCGGGGAGAACCAGGATTAAAAGGTATTTCTGGCCCTCCAGGTGAGCGCGGGGTTAAGGGTGAGAATGGAAATGGGACACCAGGACCCCCTGGCGTTAGGGGTCCCCCGGGGTTAAAAGGCAGCGCAGGGCCACCTGGTCTTCCAGGCATTGGCAAACCTGGACCAAAGGGTTTGCCTGGACTGACGGGTTCTAAAGGTGATCAGGGACCTCCAGGAGATCAAGGGGAACCAGGAGAGGCTGGGCTTCCTGGTCTTCAAGGTCAACCAGGTCCTATTGGCATTGGGAAGCCTGGAATTGATGGAGTGCCGGGAGCACCAGGTCATGTAGGCCAAAAAGGTGAGCAAGGGCTGAGGGGTTCCCCAGGATTTCCAGGTACTCCAGGCTATGGAAAACCTGGTCTAAGTGGACCAAAAGGAGAAAAGGGCCACACTGGTTTAACTGGTCAACCCGGAGACAAAGGAGAGCAAGGTATGGTGGGCCCAATTGGTGAACCAGGTCTTGATGGAAAACCAGGACCTCCTGGACTTCACGGGCCCATGGGTCTCCCGGGAAAGCATGGCATGCCAGGACTCAAAGGAGAACTCGGGCCCCAAGGACCTCCGGGGCTGCCTGGCCTCAGAGGTGACCAAGGTCCAAGTGGAAACACAGGAAAACCAGGAATACCTGGGGATAAAGGCCTACCTGGGCCAAATGGAGCAATTGGAAAACCCGGGCCCAAAGGTGAAGCAGGTCATATTGGTCTGCCAGGTAATCCTGGGCTGACAGGTCTTCAGGGACCTAAAGGTGAGGCTGGATTCATGGGAACACCAGGTCCCAGAGGTCAGTCAGGTATCCCTGGCCTTCAGGGGCCTATGGGTCCCATGGGACCACAGGGGGCACCTGGCTTGAAGGGTGAGTCTGGACCACCTGGGCTCCCAGGACTGGGTAAAGTGGGCGAGAAAGGACCCATCGGTCCCCAAGGTCCTCCGGGGAAACCAGGCCAGGCCGGACTTAACGGTAACCCTGGCCCACCCGGCCCCCCGGGTCCCCCAGGTCTTCCGGGAAATGGCCAGACTGTTGTGGCGGGTCCAACAGATTCCCAGCTGGAAGGGGGTGAAGTGCCAGGAGACCGGAAGGGGCCGGCTTATAGTCAAGTTCCACTCTCTGCCTCGTTAGCACCGGCCTTCACAGCCATCCTCTCCAAGCCTTTTCCTCCTTCCGGTATGCCAATAATATTTGACAGGACTCTGTACAACGGGCAAAATGCCTACAATCCCTCCACTGGCATCTTCACTGCTCCCCTATCGGGCGTCTACTACTTTGCGTACCACGTGCACGTGAAGGGAACCAGCTTGTGGGTGGCTTTGTACAAGAACAATGTACCGGCTACTTACACCTACGACGAATACAAGAAAGGCTACATGGACCAGGCGTCCGGCAGTGCCGTGCTCGAGCTGAAAGAAGGCGACCAGGTCTGGGTTCAGATGCCCTCGGATCAGGCAAACGGTCTCTATTCCACCGAGTACATCCACTCCTCATTCTCGGGATTCCTGCTCTGCCCCACATAACCTTTCCCCTGACTCCATCAGTTCCTTTTATGAGCTCCTCGGAGCAGACCGAAACCTAAAATACTTGCAGCAATACCGATTTCCAAAACAATAACATTATCAGTTCAGTTAGTCATTTTTCTCATTTTGGTCTGTTTTACAGACAAGGAAAAAAAAAAGTATAAATCACAAGGCAGAGGAAGGAATTTTATTCAGTGTTGTTTTGTTTTGTTGTCATTCCAATGTGTTTTGGAGTTGTATTTTTCTGTTAATTATTGTTGTCGTTTTTTTTAGGATTTTTGTCTTTGTTGTGTGTTTGAGTCAGACTGTTGGGTGCCTTAATTGGTAATGTGCAAGCAGACCGTTCTGTGCCAGTGCACAGTTTGGCCACGTGCCGACATCATCAGGACCGAAATCAGATGACGTTTTAGACAATCCTGGCCAGATTAGCATCAATCTGACATACAGCTCAAGACAAACAATTGTAAATATTAAAGAAACGTGAAACCCCACGTTCACTTGTGCTTCATCACTTTAGTCCCGTTCTCTCATGAAAATCACAGAATGATTTTAAGAGTTCAGAAGTCGTTGGTTGCGATCTTTCTCATTTTTGGAGCTGACCTTTTCTTTTTTTTTGTCTTTCTTATGACTATTTATTTTATTGAACCATCCCAAAAAAGGCAATCTAGATATATAGCTAACAGAAATAGGACTTCATATACCAAGGCTATATTAACTGACGGTGACGTGATGCATGTTTACATAATTCTTCATTTGGTGCCAGAGAAAGAAGAGCTGCGGAATTTATAGATTTGAGTAAAGGGGTTTTATTGTCCCCAAGCCGCCGCTTCCGAAATCGTGAGTTTAGCAACACGCGGTGACAAGGACAAGATGTTTTCGAACAAACAGTCGAGCGAGACGGAAATGCAAATCGCTCCTTATTGCCTCTGTGAATAAGTAAAGGAAGTGATTGAGAGGCCCGCAGATTGTGAAACACAAGTTGTGTAACATTTAACAAACCCCTGGCAGATTTCTTTGTCAGAGCTGTCCACGTTCTCGTTTCCGGCGATCGAAGCCTTTGAACTGCACGTTGTGTGTGCATGTCCAACCTGCCTGCCTCGGAGTGTGTCTATGGATTTACTGTATGTGGGCGTCTGCGTGTCACTTTGTCCCACTGGCATTCAGGTCATGAACGCTTTGGCAAAGGTAATAAATAAACTGGAGTGAAGTTACAAAATCCAGATCAAACTCGCAGCTCTGTCAATGTTCCATCGGAACACTGACTTGTTTGTCCTCTCGCTTAGAATGAAAGTCCCATGGAGATTAATGGTGCAAAGTAAGGGAACGGAAGCGCAAATAAAAGGCGACCGAGAACTCAACTGACATGCCAGGATAAACATAAAGTTGTTTTCAAAATCACACTAACACTGAATATGATGTCAAAATGACTTGTGTGCAATAATTCTGTGTCAACACCAAAACACCCATTTGAGTAGTGTCGTGCAGAAGAACGTTGGAAGTGATGGAAGACAAGGAAGAACCATTACAAGAATGTTACAAGATAATTACACAGCCCAAAAATGATCGGCGTGCTGAATTTAGGGCTACCTTGATACAAGAATGTCAAAACAGCGGTGCCTTGAGATACGAGTGAGACGGATTGGGAAATTTGGGAGATTTTAGATTATTTGCTTTGACTTGCGAAGGCAAAGTTGTCATACGGGCGCTCTAAATTCAAATGACTTCACAAACGTTTGGCAGACAATGAACAACTCTTCACAAAAGCTTCAAGCTGCTTAATGCCACTTCCGGTTGAAGTTTACTGTCATAATCAAGATTAAATTAAGACAACAGCATTTGCCTTAGGAATGTCCCTGCTAGCTTGATGCTAACACATCATGGAAAACGCCTTAGACGGCCTTCACGAATAGCAGCCATCAGCGTAGCGTTTTAACCATTTTTAACACAAAGAGTGGAGCAACGCGCGTAGACAGACATTTTGTCCAAAAAATACCCAAAGGCGTATATCTGGAACGGATTATTTGCACTTCCATTCATTTCAATGGGAAAAGATGATTGGTCACGGAACAAACTAAACTCTGATCCCAAGGCACTACTGTATACTGAAGCCAAATATTGAGCTTTGCGACCACAACTAATATATACTCCCACTGACTGACAACAGACATTTAGGATAAGACCTAATCAGTATTTTACGATTGTGTAATGGAAAAAAAAATGCACTTGGAGCTGTCCACTTTGTCTGCATAACACAAACGGTCATTATTGTAACGTGAGTCTACAAGGCAGTTCAAGGCTCGTTATGTACTGTATGTTGGCTTATTTTGGTAGCCGTCTATTTTTGGACATATGAAATGGTGATGTGAATTACATGTGGTTATTATACTCTGTCCTTGTGTTTTATAGACGATGTCACTTGCTTGCAGAGTTTGCCCTGAGTGCAAATCATTTGACAAGTGTCAGTAAGCGCCATTTTATCACACATTGCTTTAAAATGTTTTGCTTTATACGTTAAAAAAAAAAAAAACATAAAAAAAATGTGCTTCGGTTTTTGAAGGGATCTTTGTGTTAGTTGCCTCTAATAAGTATACGGCCATTCCCATTTGCACATGAAATTAATGAAGATATTTATACATTTATGATAATTTAATAGGGATGCCAAAACCGACCACCGAAGCCAAGAACGTACAAATGGTATTTAACAGCATTGATGAGTCAATAGCATTTACGTCATTTAGTTAGCACCCTAGTGTTATGTTTGTCGAAGATTATTTGTGGAGATTTTATTTGTGTCATGTACGATGTATCTACTTATCAGAATTGTTTTTTTTTCCGCACACAAGGCTATTGCGTTACTTTTTGCGCAGTAAAATGTGAGTATAAAATGCACTCGTTTTGATTTGTAATTGTTTTTTTCCCCCTGCTTATCAAAAATCTACAAGTACTTGATTGTATTGATACTATATCAATAAAGGCCTTCTTCTATGTGTCAAACTTACGTTTTCTGTTTGTTTTCTTAGTGTAGGAACCTTATACAGTTGCTGGAATATGTCTGTTGAAAGTTTAGTCGACTATAATGAAATGAAAACTGATGCGACCAATCAATGATGTAATTGAATGCCACAGATCAATTTCATGCAGGCATATTTTGACCGACCGACAAGCCAAACAAATAAAAACAAATGATTAAACACAACTGACCCTTAGACCGAATGTACTTAGTGTACTTTGTCTTTTTGGTGAAATTTCTGGGTGAAATGAAACCTTTACATGTCAACTCAATTTGACCTCTGTGAACCTTTGAATGGACACGTTCAACTGATCTATGATTCAGCATTTCCTGCGCAATTTGCTGTCGTCGTAGAAGGAGCTGAAAAGAAAAAAATCACAACAGTTTGAACTGTGTTGCAGCCGTCTGGGATGTTGCGGTTGCAGTTCCAGAAATTCCCACTAGAGAGCGACATAGCATTTACAATCCGTTTTGTGTTGGAACTCCGCTTCTGCTTTACGAAAGTTGTATGGAGGAGAAACAACCGAGATCATGCAAAAGGGAGTCCAGGTCGTTTCTTGGAATGCATGTTCATCATAGGCGACGTCACGCCTATGGGTTGAAACTGCAAACAGTTGGACAAAGGAAACGTTTTATCATAACATTGAATCAGCGGGATTTCAGCTCCGCATTATTTAAGAAATATAACTTTCTTGTTTGATTCTCGTTTTAACTATTTTGTAGTTACGATTAGATTCGCGCGCTGTACCTGGAAAGTCACCTCAGTCGTGTGTAAATGAGCACTATTTTCAGGGGGCGCCGGGCCGTTTTTAGCATTGTATGTACGTGGGCTGTCGTCCGATGACGCAAAACAAACCACAAGCACGAAGATAATGTGAGCTTTCTGGAACTGTCATCATGGACCCGGATTCTTTTTACGTCGCACTGACGTCAGATTTCTCGTGCTACGTTGGTGGTCTTCGTAAACGCGGGCATCCGAAACAGAAAATGCGCGAAAACGGCTCGACTTGGCTTTACACAAGCACCCTTGTACTTTTATAAACAGCATTATACAAAAGCATACGTGTTTGAAGAATTTATTGTGTTGTTCGGATTGTCCGGGATATTTTATTGTTTCACATTCCACACACACGCGTATTATTTACTCAGAAATTTAACGCTTCGTGAAGAATCAAACCAAATATATATGTATAAGACAGACTTGCAACTATAAGGTCTAAAGAGGCATTTCACAAAGGAAAATAATTGGAGAAGTGATTGGATTTCTCTCGCCGGTTCCCGATACGCCAACATTTCCGATCGCCATGAAAGTAACCACCAAGCAAGGTTCCTCCCTGAACAACAGACGAAGCTGCCACATTGAAGAGGAACAAAAAGACAACTTGACAGCGCTTTCCGCACTCGCTCCTCTTTCTCCGGGCTAGTCACTGGATTTCAATGTTCATCCTGCGCTTTGTAAGTATACCAATTAGCCCAACGGGAAAGAAAAGTGGCCTGTTAGCCCACGTTAGCGGCGTTGTAGTTTTGAGCCGCACTTCATATCGACTTACACGGCGATTAGCAATAGCAGCAGTTAGCTTAAGTAAGTTCAAAGAGTGTGCAACACCATGCAGCCACGTTAACCTTAGCATGTAGCCTTTAGCGGCGGTCATTTGACACTGTCGTGTCGCCGTGCCCTTGGGTTTTACTCCCAGCGAGATACTTCGGGCGAAATGATGCCAAGGAGACAGTGTAATCGCACAACCGCCGTGGTAATTCTTGAGAAACGCGAAAAAGTGTCGCGTGTGGAGCTAGCCCACTAGCTAGCGATGCTACATTGCTTGCTATCAGCACCGGGGGTTGGGGGGGGGGGCGCGGGTTAAGAAGAGGGCACTTTTACGGTCACGACTAATAGGCGTTAACTTTATTCTCAGGGCTTTGTTTTCAATTGAAAGCAAATCTGACAAGCTCATATCTCTCTGCAATGGTTTCAACAGAATCAAGGCTATCGGTTCCACTTATTTGAGTCGACAAGCGATGAAGATAACGCTAGCCATTAGCTTCGAGGTGGAAAAAAAACTAGCCTTTCCTCGCAACGTTCAGGGTTTGATCTGATCAAGTGCTCGACGTTCATGTTTCGGTGTTTACATATTAGATCGTGTGTGTGTACAGGTGAGTGTTTTATGCGTGGTTTTGCCATTTAGGGCTTGGCCAAAAGGTGTAGCCGGCGAACGAGCTAAGTACCTTCCGCCCTTTGTGGCAAATCTTGACCCGGGACACGGCTGACCTATTTCGTGGCATATTTATCATTGTACCATGCTTACATGTCAATAATGGACATAATCGATTTGGGTAACTGCAGACCAACAACAACGCACCTTTATCGTTTTGGTACAATATCTGCAGTCAATCTAGTGGGAATGGAATGTGTGAAATTCCAAAGATGAGTTCCATGAGACCGGCATAGTCCGACACATATTTTAAACACGATTCCAACGATGTTCCGCTTTAAAACAGGTGAAAGCAAAGACAATAGGGGGGCGACATTTGAGGCACGACTTTTTTGTTTTTGTTTTTAATTAACAAACTAGTTATAGATTTTCAAGGCCGTCTGCAAATCGACCAATTCCTATTAAATTTGGCAGAAGCATAGTAAAAAGTATGATAAAGATGCGCTTGCCGGTTTGAAAAAAACTTACCGCAAAGTTTTTGAGGGACGATTGTCAACTATAAATTCGGGGAATGCTGTCGGAATATTCGAACGCCTGTACGTGGGCTTTCAAGAAATTTCGTCGTGATTTAAACTGCGACACGTTAGGCGTCATCATTGATGTTGTATCGCGCTAAGGTGAATTAAGTCTCTCGCTGCCTTGAATATAGTCTTTCAAACCAGAGAGCTACCTGGCCTTTCAAGTCGCAATGTGCTGCGCACGAGGTGTGTTTTAGCACTACTGTAAAATCGGAGGCATAAAAGACTCCGGCATTTAGCCATGCGGGCTGAGGTGAAAGGAGGAAATGTACTTGGAGAGGAAGTTGACTCGAGCAGCTGTGACACTAAAGGCCGAGCGCATTCCCATGCCTCTCAGTTTTCAATGTATGACCTTCCAATGGAGTCCCCCTGGTCAGTTCATCATTTTTGGAATCTCTGCCTCGAACCTTAACAGGATCATTTTTCCACACCAGCGAATCTTACTGCGGACACACGCGCCACCCTCGTCTTTTATTTAGGGGCAATTTAATTTTCGGTCCTTGGTGTCAAAAGTGTGAGAAAGTTATGTGGAGTACAGTGTTGCTGGCTATGACATGAACCTTACTTTGTGTGTGTGTGCGCGTGTGCGTGCTTGTGCGTGATCAACTTAGGCCGTAACAGCTTAGCCATCCAAGAAGTACAGGCCTATCATTCGTCACCCCCGTAACTAAATGACTTAACGGAATGGTTCGTTGCACTGTAACCACCTGCGGATATCACAGGAGCAGGTGCGCGCGTGTGCGTGCGACTCGCACAGTGGCACAGAGAGCAGAGATGACATAGTTCCAGTTTCAAGTACAGTCTCGAACAATCTGACAGTGTTTTCCAATCTCTAAATCCCCCACGATTACAGGTTGTAAAAGTGTCGAACCTTGAAGCTACAGTTTTAGCAAAAGAGGGCTGCCGAGGAAGTTCTTCAATGAATACTTGAATATAAAGAAAATGCAAAAAAGTGTTACACTAAACAAAGAGTGCGGTAGTTGATTTTGACCTATTTCACCATGCGTGGTTCATATGCATGTAGTTGGTTGATATCGTTGCTGTTCAACAGAATATATTTGTCTCCAATTTCTTAAATTAGATTTTGTGATTGTGATTGAAAAAAAAAACTTTTTAGAGATGTATACTTTTGATTGGATAGCAACAAAAATAAATGAAAAGGCTACTTCAACTCGCTGTTTGCTAAGCTAACAGACAGAACTTTAATTGTTGTACACATGATCAATCATAGCCCAAAAGACCAAAATCTCGGCAAGCAGAGCGGAAAGCCCCCATTCACGGGATACCTTGCTGGAAGACAAATTCCCATTACCCGTGTGTCCTGTTTGGCCAACGATTTGCTGTACTTTCCGCACCGTAAGCCGCTTCTTTTTTTTTTTTAAAGTTCTCTAGTTATACTTTAAACTAAACAAAATAACAGAAGGAGAAGTGCACATTGTTGCCATCGGGCCACAGGTCAAAATATAGAAGTCAGCACGTCGGGCCGTTTAGAAATCAAAGACCCTGTTTGATCAAATATCACAAGCCGGGCTCTAAAAGCGATTTGACACTAGTCCGTTGCGGAACCGTAGGATACGAAGGTGCAACTTTTGTTGTCATTTGAAGGCGGTAAGCGGGAGGCCACAGAGAATTATGCGGCGCCACGGCCACCTTGCGCGCTTCATCCGCCCCGTATTGGTTAATGAATCATGCACGCGTTAGCACAATGTTCGTTTACGGTTGTTGCCACAGCGCCGCGAGAGAGTAAAGGGACCGGCTCGGCGGCACGGGCGGTGTCTGACATACTGACGACTCATCTTGATGCCGCTACACCGTTACCGGCTGACGCTTAAGCAACAGGTAGGAAAGCCGGTACGTGATCTTATGAGCGCTTGTGCTCTCCACTTCAAAATATCTGGAGCCGCCGCAGCAGCAGGTGAAAAGACCTTTCGATGCCCAAACATTTGAGAATGCAATTAAAGCCGCAGCTGTGAACAAATGTATGTCGCCGATGGCCTTTACTTTTCCAGGATTTCAAGCAGCTGAGAATTGCACAAGAACCAGTTGTATTTTCTTGTTGCCAAGGCACTGTTTGACTCCATGCTGCTGTTGTTTTTTTTTTTTTTGTTCGGCTGACGCTTAAGCAACAGGTAGGAAAGCCGGTACGTGATCTTATGAGCGCTTGTGCTCTCCACTTCAAAATATCTGGAGCCGCCGCAGCAGCAGGTGAAAAGACCTTTCGATGCCCAAACATTTGAGAATGCAATTAAAGCCGCAGCTGTGAACAAATGTATGTCGCCGATGGCCTTTACTTTTCCAGGATTTCAAGCAACTGCAGCTGAGAATTGCACAAGAACCAGTTGTATTTTCTGGTTGCCAAGGCACTGTTTGACTCCATGCTGTTGTTTTTATTTTTTTTAATCCTGAAGGAGCTTATTATCACGGCCTCCAGTTGTGAAGAGTGGCCATAAAGTTAAGATCATGACTTTGATACCAGCGCACGCGGAGTCCTTTTTTTATGAGAGTAAGCATGGAGAGCATTTTCTCACTTGTTTTCTCTCTTTTTCTTTTTACTGTCCTTGGTTAGCACCACCTAGGGTGTAGTTTTCAAAAAAAAAAAAAAAAAAAAAAAAAAAGGGTTGGTGGGGGGGTGTCGCAGTAGTGCTAAGCAACCCTTGAGCAACAATGTGAGCGAAAGAACATCCCCCCACTGCTTTTGCACATCCTCTGAACCAGTGCAGTTTTGTGTTTTGGGGCGGTTTTTATTGGACTGAGCTGAACGAGCATTTAGTCAAGTATGAAATTGATCTGTTGCTTTCGACTTCTCTACATTGTCTTGAGTTATTCGATGAATCGTTTCAAAAGCATGCAGGTGTGACTTCTGCATGCTGTGTTAAGAGCAACCATTGTGCTCCAAAGTAACCTTTTATATCCTCATTTGCGCTCTCTCGCTGGCCCGTAGTCACTTGTGTCCGAGTCCGATCTTTGACTCTGCCGTTGCATTTTGTCTGCGAAATAATGTGCTTGACTCCCTAATCTATGGAACCTGACATCCCCAAAAGATTGTGACATTCTTTGGTAAATTAACACCGGGCAGATGAAAAATGATGCTTTCAAAAGTAGTTGAGGCGCCCTCCTCAAGAGACCTCCAAGGAGTTTGACGGGTGGGTTTTACGTCCAAGAGTGCACACGTACGGGGATGTTTGTCTCTTCGTAGAGCTGGTGACGGCTGTGTATTAACTCGCCTCGCTCCTTGCAGGCACATTTTAACAGACTTGAAAACCAGAATGATTGCAAGGAAAGACAGAGGAGAGTTTGCATTAACCTGCTGTCTAGCAGATTATACAATTGTGATGTCGTGCCATTTTTATGGCTGTCATTTTTATTAGGATTTACAATTTATGACCCAGTCAGATTTATTCCGAGCCAATAACGAACAGCAGCCCTGACGTTCGTCAGCCCTCAGCCAGGGAGGAAACCGAGCAGGTGTGATCCTCGCCTTTATCCCTGATCTCTTTGAACGTTCACGCTTCTCTTATTTCGTGCTGGAATGCAAACGTGGCTCAGTGACCCCGAATATTTTAAATGAATATTTTAAATGCGCCTTCGGTCCGGTTTGGACCACGCTTCTCTTATTTCGTGCTGGAATGCAAACGTGGCTGAGTGACCCCGAATATTTTAAATGCGTCTTCGGTCCGGTTTGGACCAAGTTACATCAAACATCTGAATAGAGTGTGCTCCACCTACAGGTCGAAGATAAAATGGCAGGGGAATTTGAATTTCTTAACTGTCACAACCAGCAGCTCAGTTCCAAGTGTTGTTGCGATATGGCTAAAAGAAGACCACCGTGGTTCTTCACTGTCTGGGTGGACAATCGTTTGGATGGTGAGAGGAGTCCGAAGTTGATGTCGTCGTCTTCGTTTCGGGGTGTCTTACTCCTCCATTTGTTGGCGTCGCAGTGCCCTCGAGATGGGAGAAAACTAGGAAGAAAAAAAAATCTAAACTACTCTCTGAGATGCTTATGTGCGCTAGTCACAAAATTGTATTTTTTCTGCCATTTCATTCCAGTTTGCCCGCCCGGAAAATGGAACTGTGCCATGTGGAAATAATTTTATCGTCACTCTCTCGTAGTACAAAGCGACTGTGCCTATCAAGCAGGTGTCTACGGTATGTAGGGCATCTTTATCTTGGCGGCGCACATGGTGCCAATTTGAATTTCTTAACTGTCACAACCAGCAGCTCAGTTCCAAGTGTTGTTGCGATATGGCTAAAAGAAGACCACCATGGTTCTTCACTGTCTGGGTGAGCAATCGTTTGGATGGTGAGATGAGTCCGAAGTTGATGTCGTCGTCTTGGTTTCGGGGTGTCTTACTCCTCCATTTGTTGGCGTCGCAGTGCCCACGAGATGGGAGAAACTATGAAGAAAAAAAAAAATCAAAACTACTCTCTGAGATGCTTATGTGCGCTAGTCACAAAATTGTATTTTTTCTGCCATTTCATTCCAGTTTGCCCGCCCGGAAAATGGAACTGTGCCATGTGGAAATAATTTTATCGTCACTCTCTCGTAGTACAAAGCGACTGTGCCTATCAAGCAGGTGTCTACGGTATGTAGGGCATCTTTATCTTGGCGGCGCACATGGTGCCGCTCTGACCCCAAGGCGAACGCAGCTTCCTCACTCCTCCTTTCCTCCTCCTCCGTGCGTCGCGCTTGTCCAAGCCGCCACGGATGACACCCCCGTTGGCCCCTGTTGACTCAGCTCCCACGCAGCTGCGTGAAGGTTGCACAGTCTGGTCATGCCCAGTCTGGATCCAGACAAAACAGGAGCCAGACTCTGGCGCAACCCTCAGACCACGAGGCAGGCCAGGCGGACAAAGTGGAGTGGACCGAGACGTGACGCACTTGTCACCGTATCCCTACCTAATAAACATTTCTCGTCGAGACACTTGCGTCTTTTCTTCCAATCCACTCAAGACGATCTCGGTTTTTGAGCTGACGAGGCTTAAGTACACGACACGCAATGGTAGAGGAAGAGCGGCTGTATGAGTTGAAGGACTCTTGTCCATATTCTCACGCGACTGAAACCGAATCAAAGGCTTTGCGGTTGCGGGATACCCCTGGCCCGCTTCTCCTTCTGTTGTGACACTGTTTAGGTGCTTGTGATTTTCTGCCTCGAGATGGCACCCCCGCCGCCCCTTATCGGCATCGAGCGTAGCCTCCTTTGGCTCTCTCACAATTGCCCTTTTCACTCCCGCTGGCTTTCTTCTTTCTCTACAGTCACTGTTGATTTTTGTCGGAGGCCAGCTGATTTGGGAAACCCTCTGCAAATCTGATAGCAGATTTGCAGACCCCTTCACTCGCTCTCACACACACATACAGAAATTGTATGCTGTTCCCTGAACAGTAAAGCATGTGGTGAGCGCCAAGGGAAAGTTCCCCCAAGGGACCTTTTGCAGGGCTGCAGCCTTTCTCAGCTGACCTTTCTCCCAGTTTTATTTATACCATCCGTATAGATCGACTAAATAGGAACGAGCGTTTCACATTTATTTTATCTGTACCTGCCACTGAGTTGACTTTTAGCCCTGAGTTGTGATTGACTTCATTTCTTTGGTCTACCTTTTCTTTTTGCAGCTTCATTTTCTTAATGCGTGCACCTCTGCAAGCACATCGACAGTTGTTTCTTTAAAATGAAATGCTCATTACAATAATTCAACGACAGACTTGTAAATATTTGCTTGTTGTTTAACGAGTGTTGGCTTCCGCAGACAGCGTGACTGGAGAGTGAGGTAGCACTTTTTTTTTTTTTGAGTCATTTGCATGCCTTGCCGGCAGCACAGTGACAGCGGGCCCGACGCTGCCTACAGTTGACCCACTTCTCTGCCGGGAAGCTCACTTGGGCTCCGTTGTCTGCGTTGCATTTCTTAGTCATGCTATTGTGCATCCGATGTCCGTTTTCACAGCATTCTCCAATCAGAGCGGCGTAGGAACTCATCTTTGGAATAAAGCTTTCAGGGAAGTTCAACGAGGCGCTCACATTGCGTTCAATATCGAGTACGTTTGAAGTTTTGAGTGACAATTTGAAGACTCTAAGCGCGGAACGGCTTGGCCCACTCTCGTAATCCCCGCCTCGTGACTTGCAGCCTGTGACACCGTGCTAAAGTCCGAGCTCCCCTCCCTGCGCTTCCCGCAAGAGCCACTTAAACGCCGTCATGCACTGTTCCTTGGCACTCCTCTCCACCCCGCCCCCTTCGCGCATGGCGCTCGCTCCGAGACGGCTCCAACCAGTTTGTGGCGGCCGGGTTTAGGCCGTCAAGGACTTGGCGCCGTTCAGCGCTTCAGAGAAGGTCTCACATGTGCCCTTATGGTAGACGGTGCTCGAATGAAAAGGTGTCATCCGCTTATAGCTGACTCAGAAATGAAAAGGAGTTAGTCGGGGTGGCTTCTCTCACAGTCTGCACTCATGTTTACATCAAACATCTGAATAGAGTGTGCTCCACCTACAGGTCGAAGATGAAATGGCGGGGGAATTTAAATTTCTTAACTGTCACAACCAGCAGCTCAGTTCCAAGTGTTGTTGCGATATGGCTAAAAGAAGACCACCATGGTTCTTCACTGTCTGGGTGAGCAATCGTTTGGATGGTGAGATGAGTCCGAAGTTGATGTCGTCGTCTTGGTTTCGGGGTGTCTTACTCCTCCATTTGTTGGCGTCGCAGTGCCCACGAGATGGGAGAAACTATGAAGAAAAAAAAAAATCAAAACTACTCTCTGAGATGCTTATGTGCGCTAGTCACAAAATTGTATTTTTTCTGCCATTTCATTCCAGTTTGCCCGCCCGGAAAATGGAACTGTGCCATGTGGAAATAATTTTATCGTCACTGTCTCGTAGTACAAAGTGGCGACCGTGCCTATCAAGCAGGTGTCTACGGTATGTAGGGCATCTTTATCTTGGCGGCGCACATGGTGCCGCTCTGACCCCAAGGCGAACGCAGCTTCCTCACTCCTCCTTTCCTCCTCCTCCGTGCGTCCCGCTTGTCCAAGCCGCCACGGATGACACCCCCGTTGGCCCCTGTTGACTCAGCTCCCACGCAGCTGCGTGAAGGTTGCACAGTCTGGTCATGCCCAGTCTGGATCCAGACAAAACAGGAGCCAGACTCTGGCGCAACCCTCAGACCACGAGGCAGGCCAGGCGGACAAAGTGGAGTGGACCGAGACGTGACGCACTTGTCACCGTATCCCTACCTAATAAACATTTCTCGTCGAGACACTTGCGTCTTTTCTTCCAATCCACTCAAGACGATCTCGGTTTTTGAGCTGACGAGGCTTAAGTACACGACACGCAATGGTAGAGGAAGAGCGGCTGTATGAGTTGAAGGACTCTTGTCCATATTCTCACGCGACTGAAACCGAATCAAAGGCTTTGCGGTTGCGGGATACCCCTGGCCCGCTTCTCCTTCTGTTGTGACACTGTTTAGGTGCTTGTGATTTTCTGCCTCGAGATGGCACCCCCGCCGCCCCTTATCGGCATCGAGCGTAGCCTCCTTTGGCTCTCTCACAATTGCCCTTTTCACTCCCGCTGGCTTTCTTCTTTCTCTACAGTCACTGTTGCTTTTTGTCGGAGGCCCGCTGATTTGGGAAACCCTCTGCAAATCTGATAGCAGATTTGCAGACCCCTTCACTCGCTCTCACACACACATACAGAAATTGTATGCTGTTCCCTGAACAGTAAAGCATGTGGTGAGCGCCAAGGGAAAGTTCCCCCAAGGGACCTTTTGCAGGGCTGCAGCCTTTCTCAGCTGACCTTTCTCCCAGTTTTATTTATACCATCCGTATAGATCGACTAAATAGGAACGAGCGTTTCACATTTATTTTATCTGTACCTGCCACTGAGTTGACTTTTAGCCCTGAGTTGTGATTGACTTCATTTCTTTGGTCTACCTTTTCTTTTTGCAGCTTCATTTTCTTAATGCGTGCACCTCTGCAAGCACATCGACAGTTGTTTCTTTAAAATGAAATGCTCATTACAATAATTCAACGACAGACTTGTAAATATTTGCTTGTTGTTTAACGAGTGTTGGCTTCCGCAGACAGCGTGACTGGAGAGTGAGGTAGCACTTTTTTTTTTTTTGAGTCATTTGCATGCCTTGCCGGCAGCACAGTGACAGCGGGCCCGACGCTGCCTACAGTTGACCCACTTCTCTGCCGGGAAGCTCACTCGGGCTCCGTTGTCTGCGTTGCATTTCTTAGTCATGCTATTGTGCATCCGATGTCCGTTTTCACAGCATTCTCCAATCAGAGCGGCGTAGGAACTCATCTTTGGAATAAAGCTTTCAGGGAAGTTCAACGAGGCGCTCACATTGCGTTCAATATCGAGTACGTTTGAAGTTTTGAGTGACAATTTGAAGACTCTAAGCGCGGAACGGCTTGGCCCACTCTCGTAATCCCCGCCTCGTGACTTGCAGCCTGTGACACCGTGCTAAAGTCCGAGCTCCCCTCCCTGCGCTTCCCGCAAGAGCCACTTAAACGCCGTCATGCACTGTTCCTTGGCACTCCTCTCCACCCCGCCCCCTTCGCGCATGGCGCTCGCTCCGAGACGGCTCCAACCAGTTTGTGGCGGCCGGGTTTAGGCCGTCAAGGACTTGGCGCCATTCAGCGCTTCAGAGAAGGTCTCACATGTGCCCTTATGGTAGACGGTGCTCGAATGAAAAGGTGTCATCCGCTTATAGCTGACTCAGAAATGAAAAGGAGTTAGTCGGGGTGGCTTCTCTCACAGTCTGCACTCATGTTCATTCTTTGTGTCATATCTGAAAAATGAAAGTAAATGTGGTTGCCGAATCCCTAATTTTTGTCCCCTTGCTCTCTTCGCAGGCTTTCTGTGTTCACTTGGGCCGTACCTATATGGCGTGTGTGAGCGGGGAATTTTGCCAGGCACAGCACATCACCACTGTGGAGAAGTGAATCGGCTGCCCCCTGAAAGACTACGCTACCCAGAAACCCCCTTGATTGGCCACTGTCCTTGGAGGCGCTCACTTTGGCATAGTAAAAAAAAAAAAAAAATCCAAAATTAAAAAGCCCTTCTGGATAGCGCGCGCGTAGTCCTCGGCCCGGCTGTCTGCCAATACGACAACTCTTTGCTTTCCGCTTTCTCTTTGAACAGCCAATCACAAACAGCTCTCCTGAATGGGGTAAAGTGACTCTCGGATAGTCTCTCCATCTTTTTTTCTTTTTACGTTTTGGCTTTGTATCTTTTTTTTTTTTTTTTTTTTTTTACACCTTGGGGTGGTGTTGGACTTGTTTTCGTCCCCCGTCCTCTCTGTGCATCACCCTCATTAGTTGAGCCATCATCTCCTTGTTGTCCTTCCCTTATTTATTCAGCCATTTACGCAGTTCTCTCTTTTCTGACTTCTGAGCCAAAAAGTTACTTTTTGTTTTGTAATTGTTTTTTTCCCCCTCAAGCCGTCTCGCCAACATGAACCGCCCCGCCGCAGTCGAGATAACGTACGAGTGCATGAGGTTCCTCATCACCCACAATCCCACCAATGCCACCCTTAACAAGTTCACCGAGGTATGTCTGCGTCGGTTCCGTCTAAAGAAATGCATCTTTTTATCTTTATGAGGGTCTGTCATCTATATCTGCGTGCTCCATTTTTTATTATTATTATAATTTTTTTTTTACATCTGCCAGGAGCTAAAAAAGTTCGCCGTGAACACGCTGGTGAGAGTATGTGAAGCCACCTACGACAAGGCTCCAGTGGAGAAGGAAGGCATTCAGGTTTTGGTGAGTGACCACAAAGACCCTGATTAGTGTTGGTGGCGTTTCTTGATAGTTGAATATTTTTGTTGTCGTTTCGGTCTCAAGGACTGGCCCTTTGACGACGGCGCCCCTCCCCCAACCCACATCGTGGACGACTGGCTCAAGCTGCTCAACACCAAATTTCGAGAGGAACCCGGCTGCTGCATTGCCGTGCATTGTGTCGCAGGGCTTGGCCGGTGAGTCCACAGCTAAGAGGAAGGCAGTCCCAAACCATGAATCCATCCCAGCATTCCAAAATAACTCTGTTGTGTAAAATGACCCCGTAATTTTGTATTTATGACTTTGATTGTTCGGACAGTCCTATGCCTGACCGAAAGTACATCTCCAACTGTGGTTCTTCTTGCCCACTTGCGAGGGCATGATCGTGCAACTGTTTTTGTCATTGGAATTTGGACTCGGAAGACGAATCCAAAAACCTGAGCAAGCCCCGGATTGTGATTGGAAAACCCGTCAAATTCCACTGTAGCGCATTCAGGTTGACCTGACCAGACCTGAATTTTGTGTCAGGCCCCGCGTTTGCTTTCATTTGGAGATTTGAAGCTTACGCTCCAGGCAGCGATGCGTATTAATATGGCAACGGCCATCCCTTTCAAACTCAGCGGTTGCTACAACAACGTTCAACATACTGAAGTTATTTTTAGCATATTTGTGTTGGCCTCGACATTAGCGTGACGAGCTGCGCGGGCGGCGGACTCGACGAACGGCAGAACGAATTGAACAATATGCTAGCTCTCGCTAACGACGCGCAACTTCCAAGACGAATACATCAAATTAGCTCCATCCCATGATGTTCATTCGACGTCTCGCTGTGTGTGCGCGCTTCTTCTGCTGGTTGAAGAGGCCATCGGCTGCTCAGTTTAGCAGAGTTTATCGAGCACGAGCTTCTCAATTGAGGCTGAAAGTCAAGCCTGTACGCATGTGATCAGTTGGCTGGTCATGAGGTCGGAACTGGCGAACTGCACTCATTCACTGCCCCAATCCGCGACCAGCGTGGCAGAGGATTTTCACACAAGCCGCGCTCAGTTAAAAACAAACGAACAAAAAAGAAAAGAACACGTTTGAAAACAAACTAGACAGAAGCACATGATGTGGGCAAGTTAGTGAAGAAAAACAACAACAACAACAGACTCCTGACCACAAAGGCGCATTTAGCCAATCAGATCTGTTTGTTTGGCCTCCAGCGTTTTGCGTTCTGGATCTTGTATAACTGGCATTCTTGGTTCGGAGCTTCAGTTTTCTCTTCCACCCCCCCCCCCCCAAGTTTTTTTGTTGTTGTTTTTTTTAAAAATAATTTTGGGCGCCTCAGTCACATTGCGTCTGAAACTTGCGGTGAACCCAAAGGAAATGCCCTGCCAGCGTTGCCGTTTGACCTGTCGATGGGTCGTGAACGTTTTTCATGATTCACCCCCCCCCCTTTTTTTTCTATATTTATTGTTCTTCCCCGTTCTCTTTCTGGTGAGAACACAGCACACTGTCGTATTGTAGCGCGTGTGCAGCGTGAACTCGGTGCCCCTGCGGAGCAACGCGAACCTGCGCGCGCCCCTGTTGATTTCCCAGGCCCGTTTCCCAGGTTTAAACACCCCTCCTCCGCCCCGCCGTCTTCACTGATGAACCATGTGAACTGTGGCATTTAATCTTCTCTTCTCCTCTCCTCCTCCTTCCCCTCCTGCTCGGATTCCCGCGCCGCCTCCCCTCACCTTGCGCGCCGGCTTCGACCGACCTCTCAGCGCTCCGGTCTTGGTGGCCTTGGCTCTCATTGAGAGTGGGATGAAGTATGAGGACGCGGTGCAGTTCATAAGGCAGTAAGTCAAGTCTCTTTATTTTGCTTGAGAAGAAAACCGACTCAACTGGTGTGTAAAGAAAAGGCGTCAAAGCCATGAGGAAAAATACCAAGGCACGCCACCAAACGAGAATCCCACCAAGTATACTGTATGTACCGAAATGGCCCTCGTCGTCATCTGGTCTCCGTTTCCTCGCAATTTAAGCTCATTGTTTATCTTCTGCCATCTTGTGGAAGAGCACTTAGTTGTTCTGCCGGCCAGTATACGTCGCGGGTACAGATAGAAAACAAAGACGCGTCGGTTGTTTGTAGAAAATGAAAGATTTTAGGAACACTGAAGCGATTTCACGACAGTGTTCGGGATTCAGCTATGACCTGACAACCCGGCATCTTTACCGACCCGCAGTCATTCGTGCTGCTCGCACGTGGTCCGTTCTCAAACTATTGATTAGAGAGTGGGGAATCACATGACTGCGGTGAGTCCCAACGGCTTTGCTGCGGCGTATTCCTTTGCCGTGGGAGATCATCGGGTATGCACAGCAGGAAATTGGCCAGTTTCACACACTCGGTCGGTCTGACTCTTTATTTCATCACGACTTCACCAGTGCTATGCACAGTGACGAGCAGAACATTGAAACGCTCGATGGCAGAAGGTCCGATCCGTCCACCTGCTGCCTTTCACGCCACCGAATGTCACTTAGTCTTCAAGTAACCTGGCCCAAGTAAATTTGTGCGAGTTTGATACATTACATTGAGCTGAGTCAGGATAACCCGTCGGCGACATTTCCCAAGTAAACGTCACAAACTTACTCGCCGTGTTCTTCTGTAGGAAGAGACGCGGGGCCTTCAACTCCAAACAGCTTCTTTACCTCGAGAAATACCGACCGAAAATGCGTCTGCGCTTCAAGGATCCCAACGGCCACAGCTGCTGCGTGCAGTAAAGCCGGCCCACCAGCACCTGCCTATGCACCTCGAGCGGGATGGGGGAGGGTGAAAATCAACCAGGAGAGCGCTATCAGTCGTTGTTGTGATGAGTCATGCTTAATTGAACAGAGAATAAGCGAGTCGCCCACGGTGGGGGTACACCAGCTGAACCGATGAATGGAAGGTCAAAGCACACAGAGGGGTTCACCTCCCGCTTCTACTGTCAACCACGGCCCACTATTGTTTGCAGCTGTCGCCCATCCCAAAAATATATCTATATATACATATACTTTTGCTTCCCCTCCCTCCTCCACCTCATTCAGCTACAATCGTGGGATATCGTACTTCCATTTTGTGATTTTTTTTTTAATTTTTACACACATTGGTGATGAAATGGATGCAATATGAAATATTCAGATTTTTATTTCTGCAAACATTGAGGTTTATGATTGGAATAGGTTAATGTGTCTTTAAACAAATTTTCAACCTTTTGTGACTGTCCATTTTGGTATTTGGGGATGTTTTTCTTGTTTTTTCTCTCTCTCACTGGGGACACCTGAAAATGCAGTCACATTTTCCCCTTTTCCTTCACTCGTTTCAAGTCTCTTTCATTTTAAAGGTTCACAGAGTTTGAATATGTCTGCGATATTTATGTGTGGGAGTTGCAAGCTTGGCAAGGGGCAAGGACACTGATTTTCAATCGTTTATTTTTTTCTTCCTTTTGAGAGCCATGTCTTTAGTTTATTTTATTTTTCTCGGAGTGCAATAGTCTGTCCACCTCAGTAAAGCGCATCGAACGGCCGTGACACCCTGCACACGCGCACACTCACCATCCTACATCAACCATGGATACGGGACGAAACTCAACAACCTCAAGGTACATTTATTTTTCATATATTTTCAATAGGACCTCCCTTAACCCCCATGTAGTATGGGGGTTAACCCATACTACTGGGGGTTTAACCCATACTACATGGCGTGCACACAACCTGAAATTCTTCCCCCTCCTCATGTGAAAGGCAAAGCGGATATGAATGGTCAGTTGTACTTTTTCTTTTTTTTTTTAAATTGTCCCCATTTTGAAAACATCCCCAATTCGTATTGGTTCTTTAAAGATAAAATAAATGGAGAAAAAAAGCACTCTCGTCTCTTTATTGAGCGTCACAATGCTTTGAAAAGTGTTTGTTGAAGGTTGGGTTCGCAAAGTAGGCCGGTGATCGATCACATGACAGCCAATATGAGTCATCGACCTCGCTAATCTGTTTTTCACCCAGGCACGCCTTCAGAATGATCTTCTCTCCCGTGGCTGATTGGGGGAGGGTGGAGGGGGCCTAATCAAATCATTTATCAATGTATTTGAGAATATCTACTCTAATTCTGGAAACGTTTAAAAGGGGCCACGCAGATCTTTTGCCGCGCCGCCTCTTGTTTTCAACTTGGGGTGTGGACGTTTTCCGGGTTCCGTGCTCTCGTGTTTCTTCTTCCGCAAATCCGGGCTAAAAGCAAGTGCGATAACAGGAGGCCCTCCGAGCAAAACGGATTTCAAGCCATTCTCGTATGGCCCTCCTTATCTGGAACAGCCGGAAGCAGTGCGCGTGTCCTTTTTCCACGGCGGAGTGTGAGTCAGCACCACGTGCAAATAAGAAGAGGAGTACGTGGTGCTGTGAAATGACACCCAGCTCGAGTAATGCACATTTGATCATCGGAGTTCATGCTAGCGGTCGGAGCCACCCAAACGGCTCCCTCTGCTGCCCAGAAGCGGCCATGACGAATCCCTAAAAGGGAGAATTGGTGTCAACCCAAAAAACTCAAGTATCGCTTTCTTATCCCGTCTGTGTCAGGGGTTAAGAAAGCAATACTTTACTTGTGTGTGGCATTTGTTGTTTGTGTAGCATGTGAAGTTTTTAGTTTATTATTGGTAATGAAAACAAGCGTAACAAACTAAAATTGACAAAAACATTTTCATTCACCAAAGGCGGGAGAAAAATGTTTAGAAAAAAATAGTCGTAGTATTCTTATACTGCAGCACAAGCTAGCTGGTTGTGTAAGACACTCAATAGTATGAAGCAATGCAATTTTCCAACGCAGAAAACCACCGCCCCCCCAAAAAAAATCGCCATTATCAAATGTCTTCCTTATCAACCGCATTTACTGGAAAACGGTCTTAAATTGATGTGACTGATGTGTCCTGTTTTGTAGTTCTTGGCGACAGGTTACGTCAGCTCATGACCCATTCATTCCTCACGTGCTGCTAATGATGTACTGTATATCTGCCTTTCCTCAGAACTTTGGGGATGTGTCATTCACTGCATTTGTCGTGACCTTTGGTGACATTGCCATTGTGAGGCCAGAGGGACGGCCTTATGGAGTGCCGCGTGATTATCCGAAACCACCAACGCCTTAAGCTGAACATTGCTCTCGTTGATACCGTCGACATGCTAATTTACCGCACCTCACAACGGTTACAGGTGGTGAGTACAAAGCCGCAGCTTCTGGGAAACTTCTCAAGATTGATAACAGGCATCACACAGTCAACTCCCAAATCTTCACCGTGAAAGCAAACAAGAAATTGCCCCAAGGCTTTTTTGGATGTGTTGCAAGTCATATGTTGAGGGACGCGAGCGTGCAGCTGAATGGATTGGAGCCCCCCCGAGAGCTTCCTGTTGCCAGTAAACATTTCCATCCACCGACACGGTCGCTGTCCATTCGCGTGTCCTTCCATGTGACGGAACGCGCGCTTTTAGAAAGACTATTCTTAGACAGAGAAACGACTCATAATTCAAGAAAATTCCCGTTTCAGATTTTAAATGACTTAACGTTAGCCAAAGGCTACGCATGTACACACCCGCATCAGTGACAGTGCCTCTGATTCATTCCAAATACAGTTCAGCAGTTCCAGCTGACTTTTTTTCCTTACTAGCAGAATTCTGAAGTTTTGGGCTTACACTGACCGCTGTTTTAAACTGCTCCTAATTGCCATCACTTTGTGTTCTGCTCTGACGAAACAAAAGGTTGACCTTTTTGGCCAAAACGCTGCCTCAAGGTGGGGAAGAATTACGGACCATTTCAAATGGCAGCCAGTGTTAACGCAAGACCTCCAGGCTTCTCTTAGAAAGCAAAAACGTCAGGAAAAGTCTATAGAATAGATTATTGGGTTAGTCAGAGCCCATTTTCATGTTGACAGGTGAGCGCTAACTCCAATTTAGCAACAACTATTTGCAGTATAATTAACAAAGTCACTCTGAAAATGTCACTGTCACTAAATCACTCTTATTGTGACTAAATAATTAACCAAGTAACTTACTAAGTAACTAAAGCAAAGTAAGAAAAACAATGTCCAGAAGAGCAGTGGAACGTCTGAACTTTATTTGGGACTCCCAATTTAACATGAGTTTGTGCAAGCAACATGCGAGTTTAGCTTAATTTGGCTTCCCCAATTGAAAAAAGATGATTTTTTTTTTTTTTTTTTAATTGCGGGCTATGAATTATAGGCCACCTTGATGGTGGAAATGGATTTAACTGGGCTTCATTCATTTCATACCACATAAAGCTGGGCACAACACTTATCTATCGCCTGCCATCAAGTTGGAAGTGCATTGAATTCTTCCGCCTTTCACACGACATCCCAGGCATAGATGGAGGAACAAGGATAGCTCCTTTGTAGTGAATAGGAATTTTCAGACATTGAAGTGAAATTGGCTCCTTCCGTTGTTTTGACTGGATACGATAAAACTCTGATAAGAACCAAGCAGGAAGCAGGAGGAAGGCGCCTTGTGCCAAGCTTAAGGGAGGCCACAAAAACTTGTGTGTCGCCATCAGGGACTTGAAAAATGCATGTTGGCTCGTGGCTGTGTTTCTCTTATGAGGCGTGCCCGAAATGTTTGCTGGCGCTTGCGCTCATTTGAAAAACAAATATTCTTATTGTCATGAATATTTGATATGGAAATGAATATATGTAAAAGACACACATGAATTAGTCTGTTCTTAACCATTGTCTCGTGCCAAATGATTCACCCCGGGCTCCAATGCTGCGTGCCATTCCCGGATGGGGGCTTTGCAGCATTTACGCATTTCAACATCTAAAAGGAATTTGTTAAAATTAAATGTATATATGATATTGTTAGTCACTGTAAAAATTAATGAGCAGTCTCAACGTCAATATAAGTTATATATTTTTCATCATAGTTTTTATTTCTATTTAAATTTTGTTTTCAAATTGAGTTTGTTTTAATTAGGTTTCAGAGGGTGTTAGTTTTTATTTGTTTATTTTTTTCAAAAATGATACATTTTAGATAAAAAATATATGTGGAGTATTTTTCAAGTGTAAGATTTAAGAATTGGTTCGTAAACTACAATTCTCAATATCCTGTTTGACCTTCCTTCCTCTATTCAGATGTACAGTAAAACCGTAATAAATACATTTAAGAGCATGGTGTTAACACGAAATCAAAATGTGTTTTCAGTTAGTTATAGATTTTGTAAAAAGCATTTTTTTGTGGGGATGAAAGAAAATATAGTTTGCGTCCAGTATAATAATCTTGACAATGACTACTCATATATAGCTCAAGTGTCCTTAATGTTTGTGAACGCAACGATAGTGTTCCTAAAAAAAATTAAATACAATTGAGCAGTGCTTCAGAAATGTATTGTACTAGATAGAAAAAAACAATGAACTCACTTTAACTACTGTAACATTATGCACAGCTTAAAGATTAACACAGTGCTTGAATATAGGAAAATAGAAAAAAAAAATCAATAATGATTTGTAAACCTGAACCTTAGTGAATGTTCAAAAATATCGACCGACGAGACACCGAGTTGACTCGAGTGCGAATTGAATTTCCCCTCTTCTGCGACACGTCCAATACAAGCACTTTCTCTATCCCACCACCAGATGGGGGTAAAGTACCCTTTAAGTCACCTCTCAATACATCAAGTCACCAGCGGAGGTCAGTAGAAAGCCACCAAATCGGCCTTCCCCTCATCTCCAGGTGATGGATCGTGTCTGGCAGCATCTTGGATGCCGCCAGTCTACCGAGACGCACCTTGCCACTGCGTCGTGGATGTTTGGATTCGACAGCGTGGTAATTAATAATCACATATTTAGAGGAAAACTGGGGCTTGTTTAACTTGCGCGTGCCTTATTCCTAGAACGTCCCGGGAGAACAGATCTGAGGTTCACTAGGCAACGGGTGCCTTGCTAAGGAATGGCAATTAGTGAAAAGCCATGCACTACAAATACTATGTTGAGCGTACTGAAGATTTCCAATAATGTGTACTTCAGGTGTTGTTTTTCTGATGACTCCTTCACTTGCCACCGTACGGTGCTTAAAAATGTTACTTTTTCAAGCTGACGACACCATGTAAAGAAACCATGTAAATAGGCAAAGGACCAACCCAAAAAAGATCCATGTGTGAAGTTGTTGATGAGCTAGCTAGCGCTGGCTTGACTTTGAAGCCATCAAAACAACATTGTAAACTCAATCATATAAAAAGGCCAAATTAGCAAATGATAAATGAAAACAACTTCCTTATTCTTCCTGATATGATGGAGACATTGAATGTCAGAAGCTCGTGTTCTTGAGTGAGCGTGCGGCGTGCCCCGGGCCCCGCCGCGACATCCTAAGCTAGTGTCTGGAGTGTGAGGGGATGCTGAATGACAGGCAGACTTGCTGCCAGTCAATCAGCGGGCCTGTCTGACCTCTCTCACGTCTTTCTTCCTCTATCTGCAGTGAGAGGAAAAAAACAAGTGTCATCCTCCCATGTGGCTTCGTGCCACCTCGCTCCCTCTTTCTCACCGTCTCTCCCTGGACTAGTTTGTCCTCCGCGACGAATTCCCTCTGGCTTATCTCCGTGGACATCCCTCCACTTTTCTCCCACCTCCTCGCCATCTTTATACATCTTTACCCGTTTGCTTATCGGCGATGCTTTCATCTTCCAACTCCAGCCGCCGCTTCCCATTTTTGCTTCATGCAGGGTTGCCCTCTAACCTCCCGTATCTCCCACTCGCCCCCAATTCCTGTCCCCTCTCCTACTTACCCCCCCCCCCCCTTTTTAAAAAACAAACTGAAAAGGGCAATACATTGTGACCATAACTTACAAATTGAAATTGTCCAGTGACAAGATGTCAACTGAAATCTACTTGCCCAGTGAAAATGATCGGTCATTAATAACTCCCCAACTTTTGTTGTTCACAGTATGTTAGAGTTCATGGTTTGGTTGGACATTTTGCTGTTTACGCAACGTTTAATGTTTTTGAGAAGCTAAACTTCCAAAAGGGAATCATCAAGTGCATTTTGGAGCCTGTGAGTTGTGTTGTGTTGCTGCCTAAACGTCAACAATTACACGGTGCCGCCCATTTATTTGGGGTGTAATTCCACTGTTGGCCACTCGATGGCGACACACCGTTATTTGACTGGATACACTTGAAAGAAGGAGAGTGAAAACAGGACAGCTCATCTTCGGTTTTGCTGAAGATGATTGAATTACAAATACTGAATCTTGCTTTCCTCGCATTCATCTGTGAATGTGATCATCGATTTCTCGAAACACAGAAATAGCTCTCGCCCGCTCTCAATAGGTCATTGCTATTTAAATTTCGGGGGCGCGGTCTGGAGCGTCACCCCTGCAACGGAGGGCGATTTACTCTTTGCTAATATCCACGAGTCCGTCGATCGTGTTTCATACTACGTGTTAGCATTAAGCTAGTGGACCTTTTTGGAGCGATTTGTGCTTTAGCTGAGCCTCACGTCTCCTGGTAGGATTGCACCAATGAATAGGGGGGCCTTGTTTAGGCCCAAAGCATTGTTCCTCTTTTAACGCACTTATCGGCATTCATCTCAATAGCCCCGAAGCAGCTGCGAAAGGCCAATCCAGGCTGACACGCAACGTGTTAAGCGGCTGTCTTAACAAGCATCCGTGCTAATTGGCTCTTTGAGATTTCTCCTTCTTTGTCAATTCAGGTCATGATTCGCCAGAAGACCGAGAATGTGTTTAGAATTCCTTTTCCTCCACGTGGAATTTTTATGAAGCGTCTTGGCGTGAGTCAGAGCGCTCGTCGGTGCCCGCGACGCGCTGAGCGTGTTTTCCACGACGACGCGTACCCGATTAGCTTTGGAAATGACAAATTTGCCAGCGAGTCTCGGCGTCGCACGGGTGCCCCAAGCAATTAGGATCCAACTTTTGTTTCTTTAGAGGGAAGCCTGGGACAAAGCGCATCTGAACAAGTGCATGCAGATTGGGTTTGGAGCACAGCAGTGTCTTGTGGCTCACGCAGGTGGATTTTTGAACGGCATTGAGTCTTCCCGTTTCTGCATTCTTAAAATGCATCTAAAGGAGAGCGTGAGGACATACTGAAAAGAGGAAAGCACAGATGCGTCCTTTTGCCGGCGCCAGTTGCAGACCAGCGAGAGGCGTGAAAAACGGCAGAAATAAAGAACGTCGAGCCGAGCGCCGCGTTTAAGTTCCCGCGTTAAACTGCCACTTTCGAGCCTCGCCGCATGTTTATAAAACAAGGGCTTGACGCATTTGTCTGCGCAGAAATAACATTCATTAACTCTGAGGGGAGCTGCAGCTGGTGGAAAAAGCCACTATTAGGCTACAGAAAAGAATAAATTGCCACTGAAATTGCGGCGTCCCAAAAAAACAACAACGTCGTCGGGGCCCCACAGCACAGATGGGGAGATAATGTGATCTTCGCAGCAGCTGCACTATGTGGAGGGCCGTTTATTTTTAGCTGAGCTGAACTTTCAATTAGCAGTCAAGATGGTGATATATGTCGTGGCCTGATGGGGATTTGAATTCAAATATCACAACTTGACCTGACTTAGGATAGTTTCAAGATACGAAGTTCTTTAACTTGAGAGCAAATATTGGAGACACACAAGTGCCAGATGAAGGAAAATGTCTCGGGGCCGGCCCTTGATTTTGCATGCCGGGGTGTCATTCAAGTCACGGTGAAAGTGCTGGCTCACTCCTGCTTTCCTTTCAGGGCTTCCCTTTCTTCCTCTTGATTGTCAGCGCAACGCTCGGCGCATTGACTCCTGCCACGGTGAGATGCCGAGAGGATGAGAGCGAAATGGAGAGGTGAGCTTACCGTTATGCCCAAAGTCCTCGACCATTGTGGGCGTATCAAAGTGGCGCCGACGCTCTCGGTTATGTTTATGTGCAGCGGGGATTCGCTCAACGCGTGCGTTAAAAGACTTTTGCCGTTCCCCGTCACCTGGGAAGTTCAAGCGGGCTCACGGGGCCCTCGACAGCCCAAGGGAGTACTTGGCTTCTCCGCATGGTTCCTTTCATCTAAAGATGTCACTCAGTCACGCGCTGCGTCGTCGGGACAATATCTCATGGTCCAAGTCCAAGTCTAATTTATTTTGGCGATGCCGAGGACACCGGAGAGACTCTCGTGGGCGCTCACGAATTGGATTTGGAATGCACTTGAACGCGTGAAGTCCAAACGTGCTGTTTTGGATTGCTCTCGAACAATTGCTTTCAACTTCACGTTCGCGCGATATGCGCGAGTGGCAAAAATCTTTGGGGTGAAATAAAAGGAGAGAACTTCATCGGACCTCTCAAGTTTTGAATGAGCATTTGCAGCCGTCCCATTTTTCAAGTTCATTTTTCAGTGTTTGTTTTTCTCAACAGACGCTCCACAAAGAGCAGTGGAGCAAGTCACCGCAGCGTTGACGTGGCAAACGGGCTCGGTTGAAAAGAGGTTGGACTGGACTTGCGCGATGGTCGTTTCAGCATTAGGTGAGACCGGTATTTATGAACCCCCTCACATGACTTTATTGCTTGTTAATTTTTATCGTCGTATTTGAGCCTCGTGTAGCTCAAGAAGAATTGTCACAGCTCCCGCAGCGGATCTCATTATCTTGCTTAGACAGATGCAACACGGATAAAATGGCACTAACGATGCTTTTCATGCATTATTGTCAGGCCGAGATCAGGTGTTTGCATCTAATTACATGGATCCGAATGCCTTTTGAGTATTGCCCCCCCCCACCCCCAACCCGGTGCTCTGTTTACCACCTGTTTCTTTTGTGTTTCGTAATAGCGCCCCCCCTTGCTGTCGTGAGAGCCTAGCGAGGGCGGCTCGCATTTGATGAGCGCTGATCGCAAATGCACAGATTGCAGCGGCGTTTGCATCCTTGATATCAGCAGGCTGGGAAAGCGGATTCCAATCGGAGCAGACGCGCGCCGTTCCCCTCAACTTCGAGTGGAGTCGGCCGAGGACACCTGAGACGGCGACATCGTTGACGGCCGATAGTACAAAGCTGACCTCTAATGGCACTGTCTTCCCCTCCTTACAGCAAAGCTCTCTGTGGTTTGACGCGCATGTATAATTCAAGGCCGTTTCTGTCGCGTAGCACATATTCGCAGGCGCCGTATGAGCCCTAGTTAGTATTCGGAGTGCGTCCCGCACAGACGCCTCCGTCAGGATGCGTTGCAGGGGTTCTCTTGGTTGGAGGTAATGGAAGCATCTGCGCAGGAAATTGCGCGGAAACGAGAGGTTGAGGAAATGAGGAACTTGATGCACATGCACCCCCGTACTATTCCGCGTCTTCTCAGGTGCGTTAGCGAAGAGAGCACCTCGCCCGCCGCTCATACGCGCGGGCTGTGAACATCTCCGAGGCAATTTTCGTCGCAAACAAAGGTGGGATGTCGAAAATAAACGCAAGCGGCGAAGCAAATCAGGAATTGCATGCCTGCGGGCATTTGTGTTGACACAAGTATGTTGCTAAATTCCGCTTAGCGGTCCGACGGTGCCTTCCTAGCTCAATGTATTTTTTTTCCCCTACCTTTACTTAAGCACTCATTCTGAGTACGTTTGCCACCTCTGAAGTAACGTTATTGTCCTTTCTCCTTCCAGCCTTTCCCCATGACACAGGCAGCCTCTCTCGTGCCATCACAAGTCAAGCTGGGATGAAGTGAATTCACGTGAAGTGACGTGTTTCAGAAGCCCAAGTCATGAAATGCCCTTTGTCATACCTTCGCAAAGCGAGAAGCCACCGTGTGGGCGTCGCTCTCACAACTGGAATTATGTACAGACGAGTCGCAAATGAGCAGCTCGGGGGAGCCGACCGACGAGTCAAACGTTCAATTCGCGCTCAGAAGAATACGGCATTGAAAGCAATCATCAGGTTTCCTTTGTAACTTTTACAGACAATGTGACTTTATCGTCAAGTGTTAACGTTGCCTGGAGAAAGAAAGGTGAAGCCCAAAACAATCTTTTGTTGTGCATCAGCCCACGTTTGCTTGCAGTTTGGAACGCTTTCAGCACAATCGGATCCCTGCTGTCACCTGGCCGCGACACGCGCACACATTTGTTATCGTTTCGTTGCCGACCCAGCTTGCAATCCCGCTTGCATATTTCACAATATGGCCACGTTGCAGTCAGCGCGTGACATGCCCCCGCGCCCCTGCCCCGCCCGATCTCATTTATGGGAAGCAATGGCAACTCTTATCGGCGCAAGAGTGAAATAGCAGTGGATTGCTGTCGTTAACATGTCGGTCCCAACCTGATGGAGTGTTTCCCAATCGTGTAGAGACGCGCTAGCTGGAGCGATAGGGCGAAGCCGATTCTGTCTTTGTGGTCGTCCTCCGGAATCGTAGCAGCTTGTGTGTCAAAGGAAAATTTGAATGGCACTTTTTTTTTTATGTCAGGATCCGGCATAAAAATGGGTTTAAGCGAGCTAATCAATCTTGTTTGGGACGGTCCGATGGGGCTAAATTATAGTCTTCGCCTGTCATGAATAACAAAACCCCCTTTATCGATTGGAGTCCAATGAGTTCAGCAAATAATACAAAAGGAAATAAATCCCACTGACAGACCGATCGAAAGAGATGGGAGAATGTTTTTAATTAAAATGCCGCACAAGTCAATTCTAACGCTAAATCATATTCTTGAGAGCCATCTGTTACTGAATGTTGTGGGATTTAATGCTTTGGGCTCACGACGTCGGTAACTGATTCTGACGGTGCGGTTCAGATGGAAACTTTGTTGATCGTCGGAACAACAAGTCGAGCTGTTTGGTGAGACAGCGGAAGAAAGCGTCGCAGCCCGGCCCGCCTCATCCGACCTCGCAAGCGTAACAAATCGTCACGCGGCTTTCTTTTTGCCTCTCATCAAAGCAGCAGCGGCATGCGGGGATTCGAGGGTGAACTGTACTTGAAGTGGAGCGCCAAAACACCACAAGCAGCCAGCGTCTGCATGGCCGGATATAGACAACCGCGGCGGCACAACATCAGTCAGCTAAAATGTCTCCCCCGGCTTAAAATATAAATATCCCCACATGCATCAATATTACTATACATCATGCCCTAAAAAAAATAAAATAAAATAAAAAAAGCCTGATTAACTATACCCTTGCTCTTTTTGCACTAATGCCTTACTAAACATCATGCCGACAAAAAACAAAACAAAAAAACAAAAGGATTACCATACTTACTATAAGCGAAATCGGGTTTATTGTTTCCTCTTACCAATGCCGGGCCCTCTGCTGGAGTTTGAGACCGAAATGTTTTTGACATGTTGATTGATATACAGCGAATCCTTTGAGGGTGAAAAGGCATCGGGACCCTCAGAAAGTCATCCGATGTTTCCTCCTCAATCTGAAATGAAGTTAGATTTCACCGCGATCCTTTGGGTTTTGCAGGTCCTTCAGCCCCCGGCCCCGTTGGGACCAGTAGAGAGCACGCCGCAAGCATCCAGACGAGACTTGCGTCTCAACTATTCCAGCGGAGTTGCCCTGATCAACAAAACATCTTGAAACAATGAATAAAGTTGGCTTGCACCTTTTTGGTATACATGGTCGTTTTTTTCGTGCCAAAAACGCC
>NW_017805145.1:726961-749345 GCF_001891065.2 Hippocampus comes | reverse complement strand
CACACACACACACACACACACACACACACCCTGCCTACTGCCCGAAGATGACTTGGATAAGCTCCAGCATGCCCGCAACCCTTATGAGGATAAGAAAATGGATGGATGGATGGATATATCTTAATCACCAGAGATGCTGATTATTTGGAATATGTGCAGAATGATACAGGCATATTTTTCCAGTCAAACTTGACCGAAAAAGTTTTGCTCTGACCCAAGCAATGCCAATGTTATGGTGGGTCGGTGTGCTGGCCTTGTGAGGTGAATCTACAATCTGTGTGGTTCAAGAATCAGGCGTCGTACTAAAATTGTTTTACATCGGCCAGCATTGCTGATTTTGAAGGACATGGGTTGATTAGAGTGACATGGCAGCACGTCAAGGCTGAAATCTGATTTGAAAAAAAAAGAAATCTACTGAAAACAAAAAAAAAATCTACCAACCGCATATACGTACTGGAAGACCATATATTTTAATTTTACATTGTGAATGTACCAACGCCAATTCCAATGAAGGTGGGCCAAAAATAAAAACAAAATACACCAATTTGCAAATCATTTTCAACCTGTATACAATTGAATATTCTACTCTAGAGATGAAATACAGTATTTAATGTTCAAATTAATCAACTTTTTTGTTTATTTCCAAATATTTACTCATTTTGATTTTGATGCCCCAAACACATTCTTAAAAAAAAACTGGGACAGGGGTATGTTTCGCACAATGTTACATCACCTTTCCTTTTAACAATACTCAATAAATGTTTGGGAAATTAGGACACCCATTGTTGAATCATTACACGTGGAATTGTATTTCCACTACTTGCTTGATGTACAACTTCTTGCTGAGGAATGTGAAGATGTTGTTTGGATGGCAATATATGTTTCCCCAAAACCTGTGTATACCCTTCAGCATCAATTGTGCATTGACAGATGTGCAAGTTTCCCATGCCATGGGCTCGAGTAAACCCCCAAACCGTCACAGATGCTCGCTTTTGACCTTTGTGCCTCGAACAATCCGACTGGTCCTTTTGCTCTTTGGCCTGGAGGACACAAACTCCATGATTTCCAAAAACAATTTGAAAAATTGACTTGTCAGACAACATCACACTTTTCCACTTTGTGTCAGTCCATCTCAGATGATCTTGGGCCCAGAGAAGCCAGCAGTGTTTCTTAGTGTTGTTGATATGCATGTAGGACTTTTGCTTTCCATGCAAAAGTTTAACTTGCTTTTGTAGATTGATGCAGCAACTAACTGTTAACTGACAATGGGGTTCTGAAGTGTTTCTGAGACCATGGGTCTCCCAAACACAATGGTGCCAGTTTTTAAATGCAGTGCCACCTGACGGATCAAAGGTAACGAGCATTCAAGGTTGTTTTATTCTGGACAATAGATAATGAAATCCTTTCCATTCCTCTACTTTTCCTGTCATGATTCTGTTTGTGACCAACAGGTGGCACTGTAGGGCTCCCCCTGCAGCTGCACACCTTTTGGTCGTTATGTCATCAGTTGTATAAAAGGACTCCCGCCCAACCGCTCATGGTCGGGTCATTGTTTGTTTGTTGCTGTTTGTTTGCTACTGTCATGTTTGTTCTCAGTCATGTTTCGGTCATGGTTAGTTTTTGCTTCAGTCATGGTTTAGTTTGCTACTTTGGATTCTTTTTGTTTTCAGGACTTTGTTTGTTTAGGATTTAGTTTTCTCTGTGTTTTAATACAATCTTTCAAATACACCTTGCTCCTCCCTCTTGCCTGCTTTTTGGAGTCCACCACCACCACGCAACGTGACATTCCCAGTCTTTTGGTGACCCTGTCAACTTTTTTTAAACTTGTTGCAAGCAACAATTTTCTAAATGAGAGAATATTTGCACTCACACAAAAAAAAAACAAGACTCCTCAGTTTTAACATTCCATATAACTTTGTAGATATTCAACTGAATATACTGTACAGTGATGTAGGTTGAAAAGCATTTGCCAATCATTGTACTGTATTCTGTTTTTATTTATGTTTTATACAACATCCCAACTTAATTGGAGTTTGGGGTTTTTAGGTCAGTGTTTCTGATGGCATAACAGGCCTTACTGGCCCAACACTCAACTCAACACTGTTCAAAATTGATAAGTGGAAAAGTGTGAAGTATGGAGTGCTAACAGTGACATGATGATGTTTCAGGAGCTCAGTATTTTGACAACACGTCTCCAAAAGAAAAGGAGGATGACATGGTGAAACCCAACAGTGAGCATGTATACTACTGGGAGGTGACACCTGACGTCTCGCCCAAGCCCGCTGACCCCGCATGCCTCACCTACTCGTACATCTCCCACATGAACTTGGTGGAGGACTTCAACTCTGGCCTCATTGGCGCTTTGCTCATCTGCAAGAATGGTGAGAACATTTGACTGTTGAAGGAAAAGTACAATATGGATAACTTGTTTGTTGCAGGGAGCTTGGACGAGTCAGGCATGCCAGCTGGTGTCAAACGAGAGTTGGTCCTACTCTTTGGGGTCTTTGACGAGCGAGAAAGTATCTATAAGCCAAAGGACCGGTCCTTGGACCACGTCCACCACACCATTAATGGTTATACCAAGGGAGCACTACCTGGTAAGTCAGACTGGTCCTAATCTCACTAGAAATGAGCTACTCTACTGCTACAAACAAGCTCACATCAATAAATGTCAAGATACATATTTTCCTTGGTGGAGGTAACCGTAACAACCAGGAAGTTTTCACTTACGATAATAGACCAATAGTCCAATAGACAGAAGTGCAATACATGAAGATAAATCCAGTGGAAAAACGAAAAGTTAACACAATCCAAATTGTTCTCAGTTCAACTCAACTCAACTCAACTCAAAATTGTTTACAACCAAATTATTTGACGATACAATTTCAGGACTGTGCTTGTTTTGCAGGTTTGAGCGTATGCGCATATTCCTCGGTGAATCTTTACCTGCTGGCCATGAGCTCCGAGCCAGAGCTGTTCTCGGTGCACATCACAGGGCAGGTGCTGCAGCACATGCGCCACAAGGTGTCGTCCTTGGGCCTCATCAGTGCCTCCTCGACCACCGCCAGCATGGTGCCTGTGCACATCGGCCGCTGGATGCTATCATCGCACGTGCTCAAGCATATTGAAGGTCAATACACGAAGTAGCATCAATACTTTTAAAGTGACGCTGGCTTGACAAACAAACGTATTGTAGAGGGCATGCATGCCTTCTTGGATGTGAGAGAGTGTGAGGGCATTCAAGCACCCCGGCGGAGGATTAGCCCCCAGCAAAGGCGTGAAAGCACGGAGTGGACATACTACATCGCTGCTGAGGAGGTCGTCTGGGACTATGCACCCAATATGCCCGAACATATTGACAAGTAAGAAATCAACACTGATAAATCATTTTACATGGTTGATCGATTCGGTATTCCTCTGAAGATGAACACCCAAATGTGTGTAATTCAAGAATCATTCTAATGGGCTGTATTATTAGATAAGGCCAAGGCTTATCTGATAGACCTCGATCTCCTGATATTTTTATTTAGGAGCTACAAGCTCCAATACCTGCAACAGTCCCCAACCCGCATTGGCAGGAAGTACAAGAAGGTCAGGTACACATTGTATAATGAGTCTTTCACAGAACGTATAGAGAACATGCAGAGGAAAAGTGAGCTTGGCATTTTGGGTCCGGTAATAAGAGCGCAAGTCAGAGACGTCATCAAGGTAAGACCACATTCCAGTAGAAAGACGGCATCAACTCAACTTACTTAGAGCTCACTAAAATTACCCCTTGACAGATTGTATTCAAGAACATGGCCTCCAGGCCATACAGCATCTATCCACATGGACTAACAATCAAAAAGTCAGAAGAGGGCATGAACTACCCAGAAGGAGGTAGTGTGCTTCTCTTTACACAGTTAAAGTGAAACTCTTCTGAAACAACTCTGACATAAACATGTCCGTGTTTATAAGGCAACAAGACGCATGCCGTCCAGCCGGGCGAGACGTTCACATATGTTTGGCGAGTGGCCGAGGAGGACGGGCCTCTGAAAGGAGACTCCAGGTGTCTGACACGAATGTACCATAGCGCAGTGGACACGCCGCGCGACATAGCCTCAGGTCTGATCGGACCGCTCCTCATCTGCAAGAGTCAGTCGCTCAATGTCAGGAATGTGCAGGTAAAATCCAAAGTCTAAGCCAACTTTTCACTGTTCATCAAAATATTGGCAAGGCACTTGTCACAATAGAGTGAAATTTGTTCTTTGAGTTGAACCCATCCCCTGACATGCCAGAGGACAGTAACCATGAAGCCACTGGGAAATAAATCCAATACCTTTGTCATTGACTTTCAGGAGAAACGCATGGAGGCATAGAGATAACATTTAAACTCCACACAGAAGCTGATTGAATAAATTCAAGTGAAATTAGAGAGAGAAATTCCCCAAATTCAGGTGCTAAGCGTGAGCAGAGCTCGAATTCAATGAGAGAACTTCCTACAACAAAGCACGATTTCTCCATCGTGTCTCAGAACAGGAGTATCATAATGGCTAATTTAGAGTGGAGACCACATTACTAGCCCAGGGTGTACAGTGGAGCTACATTCACGACAGTGCGTTGATTAGTCGGCAGAGAATTTGGAAATAGCGTCAACATCTAATGGGATCTTTTTTAGTGGAATTTAAATGTTCTCCCATTGCCTTTATTGTTTTTTTTTTCCCAGGGACTCCTAACAAAAAGGTAAGAATCATTTCCAGTCAGTTCCATTGACAAGGTGCAGATATGACGTGATCTGGATTATTTCTGATGGCTCTAAGCATCTTGAATGAAAAGAGCAAAGACAGATCAGAATTTACTGTTCCAAAGCATTCTTCTAAACCCAACTGTACTTCTTGATCTGCTACATTTGTAAGACTTGTAACACTTGTCCAATTTGAAAAATAAACTACTGACAAATAATTGTTGTCCAACAGGTCAAATCAGATAAAGAGCAACACGCTATGTTCGCTGTGTTTGATGAAAACAAGAGCTGGTACCTGGACGACAACATTCGGCAGTTCTGCGATCGATCCCAAGTCAACATGGCAGACCCCAGCTTTTACAAGTCCAATGTCATGCACAGTACGTCAACCTGTAATCTGACTGGATATGCACGCTGTTAGTTGATTCACATTTTTGTTCCAACAGCTATCAATGGCTATGTGTACGAGAGTGGAGCACTCTTGGGCTTCTGCAACGGTGAAGTGGCAACATGGCATGTGTCCAGCATTGGCGCACAGGACTACATTCAGACGGCAACGGTCTACGGGCATCCATTTGAACTGAATAACCGCATGGAAGACATCCTTAGCCTCTACCCAATGACTGGCGATACCATTACAATGAGGATGGAAAACATTGGTCTGTTGACAATGAATGTACAATTCTATTATAATTTAGAGTGAGTCTATTCCTCTATATTTTTCCTTCCAGGTGTTTGGCTTCTGGCATCGCTGAATTCACATGAGACAACCAAAGGAATGCGCTTGAAGTTCCAGGATGTCGAGTGCTTCCGTGACCATCGCTATGAGTACTCCGAATATGAAGAGCCAGGAAAAATGGAATTTGATTTGTGGAAGCCCCCGACTAAGAATGAAATCCTGAATAAGAAGGAGGAGGAAATGACAAAGCCAAAAGAGCCTACCCCAAATACAGTGGCGACTGATGACTACACAGAGATGTTTGCTAGCGAGTTAGGACTCAGGTCACTGAAGAATCAAACTTCAGTGGATAGTGTGGAGAAGATTGACTTATCTTTTCTTGACTATGATGCTGTTGATGTGCCAGATGGAAAATTGACAATTAGAACAAAAAACTCAATATACGGTAGTACAAGCGTGTCACAAGATGAAGGCCCAAAAAGTAGTGCTTCTGGGTTGGCTCCAAGTCGTGATAATGAAAGCGCTTCCAAGATGGATAAAACAACATTTTGTAACACAACAGCTTCATTAAAGTCCGGGAACATATCAACCTTAGGTACCAATCGGACTGAACCAACACTTGCAAAGTCAACATTAGAAGCTGAAAATTTGAATATAACTTTAACGGCTGATAATCTGACCTCTCTGTGCTTGGAGGAGAAATCAAAAGTAAACCAGACACAAGGGGACTTATTTCCCGACTCTGACATGAGCAACATTACAATCTTGGAAAGCCAAAACAGCACTGCAGTTGATGCTGTCCACCGAGCTAATGCAACTAGTGACCTTGAGTATGGACCTCTGAAGTCAGCAAAGAGTACCAGCTCAAACGGTACATCTCCCTTAAACAAGACTCAGATCTCAGGTATCTCGCAGCCCATTGATGGTCTCACATCAGGGGATATAAACGATTCAGAAAGCAGTGAGGAAGTGTTTATATACCTCAACCAAAACCACACGGAGGTGATTAAAACCACCTCTGTGAAGACAGAGGGTCACAACTGGATTTACGATGGGACTCCCAAAAAGGTACCAATGGAAATTCCAGACCACATGGTGAAATACATGAAGGAAACCCCGAAACCCAAAAAGACAACAAAGATCAAGATGGTTAACATCCGACAGTGGCCACAGAAGGGACAAGGTATGAAAACAAGGAAGCGGAAAGTATACAAGCCGGAGGTCACAAGCGGTTTACCTCTCTCTCCTCGTGGATTTAACCCTCACATAACCCCAAGGGGGTCACGCCCCGCTTCACCACGAGCCGCCCCAGATGAGGAACAGCTCATTAACATGCCTGTGGTCATTGGTGTGCCTAGGCCAGATTTCAGCGACTATGAGTTTTATATCCCAGGAGATGAGCCTGACCATTTATCTTTAGATAGGCAGGATTTGAAGGCAGACGAATATGAGTATGTAAACTACAAAGACCCCTACAGCGCTCATCAAGACCTCAAGAACTTCAACATAGAGGAGACCGCTAAATACTACTTAAAGCATTCAGGGTCGAATTTCAAGATGTACTTCATTGCTGCAGAGGAGGTTGAATGGGACTATGCTGGCAGTGGAGAGAGGTAAGCTCAGAACTTGGAGCAAATTTTCAATAAAAGTCAAATAATTCAAATCTATTTTCAACAGAAAGCAGGCAAGATCGCACCATAGTCGCCGGAACACTAAGTTCAAGAAGGTGGTATTCCGTGGTTACACGGATGGGCTCTTCAAAACTCCTGAAATCCGTGGTGAGAAGGAAGAGCATCTAGGTATCCTGGGGCCCGTCATCAAGGCTGAGTATGGACAAAGCATCATGGTAAGATAAACACTATGTGGTTGTTTTTGTGTTGTTATGCATTCTTTAAAACTGCTTATTGTTCAATACATGATTACTCTGTCTGCAGGTGGTGTTCAAAAACAAAGCCAATCGTCCATTCTCCTTACACCCGAACGGGGTTTCTTATACCAAGTGGACAGAAGGTCTGTCCTATGAGGATAGTTCCAAACCCTGGTACAGAGATGATAATGAAGTTCCACCCAATGGCAATTTCACATATATCTGGAAAGTTCCACGAAGGCCTGCGCATAGTCCAGATGAGCCTCACTGTCAGACTTGGACCTATTATTCTGGTGTTAATCCTGTGAGTACTTAAAAGTACATGTGTTGGTCCTGGAGGAAGGGGTCATTGGTTGTGAAGTCAAGATAGAGTTCCCCTCAGTGATTGTAGGTGTGTGTAGGTGAATTGTGAACTAACTGGCGAACATTCGAAGGTCTTTCACCTACAATGGTCTTGAACAGACAGCAGATTACAAAATTATAGAAATTGTAGAAATAGATGGAAGATGGACATGGCTGGCTGGCTGGCTGGATGGATAGATGGACGGACGGACGGATGGGTGGTACGAGAATGTTTTCACATGTATTTCTCTTTAGGAAAAGGATATCCATTCTGGCTTGATTGGACCTTTGTTGGTGTGCCCAGAGGGCACTTTAAAGAATGTGACAAACACAAGGGAGTTCGCGCTGCTCTTCATGACGTTTGATGAGTCGCAGAGCTGGTACTATGAGGAGAACCGCGAGCTAATGCAGCGGAAAAGACGAAGAGGAGCTCTGGACCCTATCCTCAAAGAGACCCTCCAGTTCCATTGTAATCATGAATCCCACAATGTGGTCGTTGGTCCATCAATGCAATCCTCAAATTGATGTAAACCATATGAGAACATTGGTGAAATGTCAATGTACGATATTTCTACAGCCATCAATGGTATCACGTTTAGCCTTAAGGGCCTAAAGATGTATACGAACCAGCTCATCCGGTGGCACCTGATCAACATGGGATCTCCCAAAGATTTCCAGAGCATCCACTTCCACGGACAGACATTCTTCCACACGACAACCACCAGCAACAGACACGCAGTCTATCCGCTGCTTCCCGGTACACAACATCTTTCTCGCTAAGCGTGCGGTATCATACAAGTTGCCTGATCACTTCTATGTTCAGGAAGTTTCGCTACCCTGGAGATGTATGCATCCAAGCCTGGCCTTTGGCAGCTGGAGACAGAAATTGGCATCAACCAGCAGCGAGGGATGCAGACGCTCTTCTTAGTCCTTGACAGCGGTACTACCTACTCACTAAGTTCAACCTCATCCAGGACTCTGAATGCTATTCGTAGTTTGTGACAGTTGTTGCATGTGTTCTGAAAGACTGCTTCCACCCTCTGGGCTTACAATCGGGCAGTGTGAAAGATGAACAGATCACAGCCAACCAGAGCCGAGGTAGTCACAGCACCAACGATCTTAAGCAATCGGTTCGAAAAAAGAAAGACAGGGTCTTACACTGTTTCCAACTTTAAAGGATACTGGGTGCCACATCTTGCCAGATTGAACAATAAAGGCAAATACAATGCGTGGAGCACAGATCAGAGCAACAATTTCATTCAGGTATGCCCAAAGGTTTCTGATCCATGTAGACAGCATCTGCTACTTGCCTATCCTCTGCTGGGATATAGGTGGACTTTCTGCGTCCCGTGGTGATCAGCCAGGTGGCCACACAAGGAGCCAAGCAGCTCTTCCAATCCCAATTCGTCACAAATTATTCCATATCCTACAGCAACGACCGCAGGAGCTGGATCCTCTACAAGGGAGACAGCAAATACCCAATAAAGGTCAGAAGGGTTTGAAATATTACACTTATGGATATTTTACCATGATACCATCCGCCAGCAAAAGCCGGCTATAGATGAAGCTTTCACTGATGGCACTAATAGTAAACAAACCCTTACTTGTTATTAGACCAAGGAAGAGTGACTGAAGAGTGACTGAGAAGATAACCTTCATGGAATGAATGATGCTTTTTGCCTTCCCTGCCGCCTCGTGTAGTTGCATGAAAAAAGATGTCAACTGCTTTGAAGTGGGGCTGAAATATGAATTGGATTCCCAAGTCATCTCGATTTGATAAAGTGTGATTTTTTTAATAGCAAAGGATGCAGTTTAAATGCTCATTACTTTGTTTAGAGTGGAGTGGAGGGAGGGAGAGTGGGAGGGAAAGAGGTGGCTGTTCAATGCGCTAGCTTTCAGCTGCGATAGCTAGCACCCCAAGTGAGGTTTCCATCTCACGAGACAGAAAGTTGAGTGATTAAGAAGTGCAGTCCAATTTTATATACTCGATCATAATGCTTCATATGCGAGGGAAAGAGGTGGCTGTTCAATGCGCTAGCTTTCGACTGCGATAGCTAGCACCCCAAGTGAGTGATTAAGAAGTGCAGCCCAATTTTATATACTCTATCATAATGCTTCATATGTCTTGACTTTAGTATCCTATAATGCATAATGGAGTTGACATTGTTTGTTGCACTAAATATGAACTGTTGAAAAATACATTAGAAAACGACCTTAAGAAAATCTTAAATAGCAATCGCCATTTCGAGGAAAAAAAAAATTAGATTCTTTTCCATAATCTTTCAACTGGAGGAAACTGTGATCAGTGAAGAACTGTTTTTTGAAAGGAAATTTTCTGGCAGCGCAACGCCAGACACAAGATGTTTTGGTCATCGTTTCAGTTCAGGTCATGGGTAGTCACTGACTTTTCTGCCATCCAGGAGTAACCTGGTGCTGATTCTGTGCAAACATTCCTAAATGCAATATAAGACAGAAAGTACAAACTGCTATCCTATGAGAAAAGTGTGTTGTCGCCTCTTAACACTTCGGTATCACTTAGGTGTTTCCTGGGAACCAGGAAGCCTATGTGACACAAACAAACACTTTTTCCCCACCCTTGATTGCACGGTTCATTCGGCTCCACCCTGTGCATTGGTACAACATGGCCACGGTGCGCATGGAGTATTACGGCTGTGAGCTCGATGGTAAGATTTCAAGTCAAGGCATGTCAGAATTTGAGATGCTTTGGAATGAGGTAAATGTGACTTTTGTGGTCTACTACTTCTTGGTCAGGCTGCTCAGTCCCTCTCGGGATGGAGAACGGCCTGATCGAGGATCGTCGCATTTCGGCAAGCTCTGTGAACTCCAACTGGTATTTCGGAGCCTGGAGTCCCTTTTTTGCTCGCCTTAACAAACAAGGAGCTGTCAACGCATGGCAAGCAAAGGTAAGAGACATCCAAGATTCCACGACCTCAAGAAGCTCAACTACTCATACCTGCTCTATTATTGTTCCTGCAGTACAGAGACATGAAGCAGTGGCTTCAGGTGGAGCTGCCGGATGTCATGAAGATAACGGGTATTGTCACTCAAGGAGCCAAGTCACTGGGGAAAGAAATGTATGTCACCACATACACTCTAAAGTACAGTGACAATGGCATCCACTGGCGCGACTACGCAGAGGATGAGGACCGACCAGCTAAAGTACTTTCTCTCTCATGGTGCTGGATGAATACCCGTCACTGTTTCCAAAATTCTAACCTGCCTCTCCTCACGTTTATGCCTAAATCCAGATCTTCTTTGGGAACACTGACAACAACGAACATGTCAAGAATTTCATCTACCCTCCCATTTTTTCACGCTTCATCCGAATCATCCCCAGAACCTGGATGGGCTCCATCACACTGCGGGTAGAGCTGTTGGGCTGCAACTTTGAATGACATCGATCATCATGCGCAGCACACTGCCATATGAATCAAAAGATTCTACATTTCCAACGACAACAAGTCTGAGTTTTGATTGAGTCTATCAGATTATTTTGCTCCCATACCTTAATATAGTCAGCAAACATGAAGAACAGCTCTGCGTACGATGTGGTGAAATGTTACACAACTGCAAACTACATCTACAAAAATATTATAAATGAATATTTTGCAGTCGATCCATCCATATTGTTAAAAAAAAAAAAAAATCCATAAATTCTATAAATGTTTGGCAGCTTGGTTGCTGGATTATTTCTGTAAAACTACATTAATTCATCTTTACAGAGTACCACATATATTTTACAGTATAGTATGTTAAGTAAGACAACAAATACAGGTTTTAGGTGGCAAATTGAGCAATTATTTTATGTTGAATGAATACCAATATGCTAATTACATGTTATATTTTCATAAGATTTGCATGCAGTTGTCATTTATTGAACATTACGCAGCATTTCATAATCGGCGCGGTGCCTTCTAAGCCATCGCATTTACATTTTGTTGTATAGTGAATCACCACACTTCTACTTTTCATGTACCAGCAGTTGCCAAGTCAACTTCGACAACATTGATCAAGTGGCTGCAAAGACATTGTTTATCATACCATCCACAATCACAGTTTTGTTCAATAATATGCACACATACCAACCTTTCCCAAGAAACTCGTCATACAGGCAGTAATTAAGAGCACCATGTAGCTGACATTGAGTTACTGGACAACGCCTTTCTCTTTGCCATTTGTTTTCTGTTTGTTATTCTGTTTCTTGTCTTGTGTGCGGATTTGCTAGCTAACAGCTAATTTGCAGAAATGCCCAACGCCATAATGAATTGAGCTCATTAATTGAAGTCACATCTAAGAAGCACAGTGACTGGGAAAAGCTTTAACAATCTCTGAGTGCACAAAGAAAGTAATAAACTTCATCTAACAGAAATGCAGAAATAATAAACAAATGCATTGTTTGGGGAAGTGTAAATAATTTTGGATGGCATGATAAACAATGTTATTTTGAGACTGTAATATTGTGTTTAGGTGTTTTTTTTTCCGATGACAGTTGCACAATGTGTAAACTCAATGGTAATTCTGCAGAGGGATATTCTTTTAACCTACTTGGAGTCACAAATTTACATTTGTGAATGGTTATGTAATTGACAAAATATTACTGTAAATTAAACACCGTTCCAGTGTTTGCCTCGTTGCGGCCATCAACAACCATGCATTTGGAGTTCTACATATTTTATGACAGAACTTACATACACCTCTTATGAACTGCTGTGAGTAAAGATAATATAGGATGTTATGAGATGATATATGATTTTTATCCATCCGTGAAAATGAATGTAAGTGGGTGATCATGTCTTGAAGAAAATAAATATCAACATTGTTTACATCAGTGCAACATGTGAGCCATGATGACACAAACATTGATGTCTTCTCATGGGGTGGGAGGGTGGGGGCTCGGAGGTGTAATTTTTTGCACCTCCGGTGTTACGGCCCATCTTCAGTGGCGCCCAGAGTCAACAGTCCCACGCAGCTGCAAACACACATCCCGTTTATTCATGATCTGATGGCGTCGGAGCGAGAGCAGCAGGTGTGAAAGTCTCAGCATGGAGGTTCAAGAGGTGAGGACAAATGAGCGTCATTTGGACAGTTGACCTCTGCTGAGAAGCACTTGGTCACATTTAAATGCTCTAAATGTAACTCATTTCTAAGGAATTGAGCTTTAAACTTTAAAATGACAATGATTTGTTGGAGAGAGGTTTTGTCTGCTTCCTGACAGCGGTCAAGATGCCTTCAGGTAAGGTCAGGCTGAAGAACGGCAGCACTGTTTCACTTGGACATCTTTTCATGTATGCCGATGTGCTATTTATTTGTGTTGTGTGCAGCTCAAATGTTTAAAAGCGAGCGTGAGTTGAATTTCTCCTTGAGGAATTGGCCTTCCAGTGGGGAGTTCTCCCCGTGCTTGTGAGACTTTGCTCCGAGTACTCTTGCTTCGGCCCATGCACATTCAGACATTGATGAAAGGCCAGGTTGTTAAATCTGTGGTACTACGAATTACCAGAAGATGGCGCGCTGACTTCACATGACAGGTTATGTCTTGTGACCCCCCTCTGAAATCCATCATGCAGAACTCCAGTAGAGAAACACAGACCGTGTGGTTCATATATATAATATTTAAAGATAGATAGAGAGAGAGAGAGAGAGAGAGAGAGAGAGAATTATTTTTTTATTTTCACATTTATGTCTACCCCACATTTTTTGTTTTCCATCGTTTTTCATGGAATCAAATGTGTTGCAAGTGCCCATGCACCAGTACATCCAGCCAGCCATTTTATAATACTCTTGGCCTCACGAGGGTGACAGGCTTGTTGGAGCCTATCCCAGCTGTCTTCGGGCAGTAGGTGAACTGGTTGCCAGCCAATCGAAGGGCACACATAGACGAACAACCATTCACGTTCACAGTCACACCTATGGACAATTTATAGCAGGGGTGTCAGACTCATTATTGTCGCGGGCCGCTTTGGGGTTACATCTTCCCTTCGATGGCCCGGTACAACCGTGAAACTGAATACATGTTTATATATTATTACTTGTACACAACTAATTGATGGAATACCCGTTTTGAAGCCAGTCAACTATGATAGTTTGTTCAATTGTTGTTTGAGTGAGTTTTAATAGGGTAACAAAATTATCACAACAATCTCAACATTATTTATTATACATAACAATTTGACATTTTGGTGCAAATTTTAGCAAGGATCATGGAAGTTGACGCACATGATTTGATTTCGCGGGCCACATAAAATGATGTGGCGGCCCGGATCTGGCCCCCGGGGCCTTGACTTTGACACCTGTGATTTAGAGTGTTCATTCAGCCTGCCATGCATGTTTTTGCAAGGTGGGAGGAAACAGGAGTACCCAGAGAAAACCCACGTAGGCATGGGGAGAACATGCAAAATCCACCCATGAGGGCACCTCTGCACTGTGAGATGGACGTGCTAATCAGTTGACCACCGTGCCGCCCTGCACAAATACAAAGCAATGAAATTCACTTTACAGTTGCAACTAATCTAAGAGACAAAAAACAATGACGGACAGAGGCAGACAGAACAGAGGAGCCTGACGCTTCGCTCAAAACGGCGCCGTTTTTTCTTCGATGCGTCCATCCATTATCTGAATCACACACTGGTTTCGGCGGTTTTTAAGAATATGGGGGGTTTAAAAAGAAAATTATTAACAGTCTAGTTGTTATTTGTTACTTGTGAGTCATTTCTAAGTAGTGTGTCATTGATACAGTCAGCCCAATAATGTTAGGCCTGTTGGCTTGAAAATCTGCACAGTGACAGGCTGATGAGTATAAATACACGGCTGCATCATTCCGAGTGACACAACTTGTTTACTAACACTTTTTTATGTAGACGACGTCAGGGAAGTGTAACTTCAGCCGTGTGACACACACACACACACACACACACACTAACCCCGCCCCTCCTCTGCAAGACTCTTCAAAAGCAGGAGCGCGCACTTTGGTGCTACGAGTTCAAGACCTTCGGGAGAAAGAACACAGAAAGGCGGCGTGGAGGTTAAACGGACGCACGTAACAAACACACACGTTAGTGGATATTCCCAAGGGAATCATGAAGTCTCCGAGATTGGCGCGCCAAGGTAAATTGGGTACAGTTCCACACGGTCCTTTAGCCACCGTGCGCGCTCATCCTCGAACCTTTCTCTCCTGCGTGCAGCCAAGCTGGTGGTGGACGTGGACGACCTGGACGAGGTGCTATGCGAGTTCGACGCGGTGATCGAAGACTTCACATCCCCGATGGAGAAGCGTCACTTTCGTTACGACGAGCACCTGCGCATCGCCAAGAGGCGGAGCAGCGCCAGCGTCAGCGACAGCGGCATCAGCGACACCGAGAGTGAGTTGAAAACCAAGTGGTGGCAACAGTGCTGTTTACTTTCAGTCTGGAACAACATATACTTGTGAGAAAAAAAAAATACTCTCGTAAAAGACTTGCTGTTTCTACTCCTTAACGTAATCTAAAATGAACCAGTAGGACTAAAAGTAAAAACAATGCCCCTTTCGATAACCTGGCATGCAAAATAGTTCCCCTCTTGTATTAACATTGGGAATTGCCTGTCGCAGCAAATTCATTATTCATATTCCAAATAGGTCTTTTGCGATTGCCGATGCTATCCACTTTTCTTTTTCCTCTTAGTCATAGGTTTAAGTATTTGTCTAATCATTGGGAAATTTCCCTTTTGCAAAGAAACTTTCCATATATGTTTGCTTTTTACTTATTTTACTAGCTTGTGGGTTTAATAGTAACATTACGCGATCGAGACAATATAATATAATTGACACATGTAACGCAGCGAATGTTCACTTTTCAAAATAAAATACAATATAATATAATTGACACATGTAACGCAGCGAATCTGTTCACTTTTCAAAATAAATTTTTTTTCAGCCTCGGATGATAAACACAGCGGAAGTCCTGTACGTCTCATCAGTGCAGCCCGGTGGTTGGGAAACATTCCTACATTACCTACAATACAGAATCAAACAACCTTCTAGAGCAGGCATGTCCAGCTCCGGGCCTGGAGGGGCAATGTCCTGCCTGTTTTCCAGCTCTCCCGTTTGCAACACACCTGATTCAAATGATTAACTCACCAGCAAGCTCTGCAGAATGGAAATCGATCCTGTTCATTTGAATCAGGTGTGTTGTAACAGGGAGAGATGGAAAAAATGCAGGACAGCGGCCCTCCAGGACTGAAGTTTGACATCAATTTTCTAGAGTAGGGCAATGATTAAGGGAAATCTTTCTTCTTCGATTCTGGTGGGTGTCGTTGTTAATGCTCCCACACGTTCTAAATTGTCAAAGTGCATCACAGTATTATTTATACTTACTAATAAATACATCTATTTTATTTTATGGCTATGTATGTACTTTTCCATGCAGTATAATAACCATGTAGCCGCTGTACCGCTTGTCCTCATTAGGGTCACAGGTGAATTGGAGCCTATTCCGGATGACTTGGGGCAAGAGATGTGGTACATCAGGCTGAATTGGTTGTAATCACAAGATGCATATCATTCATTTGGTTGCCCTGTGACTGGCTTGTGACTATCCCAGGGTGTACCTTGCTTTTCGCCTCAAGATAGCTGAGATGGGCTCCAGTTTATGCGTGACTCTAATAGAGATCGTCTACAAAATGTATGTGGAGATGGATGGATTATTTATACAGAACATATCAAGTATGAGATTTTAGTTTATTATCATGTTTACTTTAATATATGATATATTATTTCAAGGGTGGCACCTTGGTCAAGTGATGACCACATCCGGCTCACAGTTTTGAGGTTGTGGGGTTCGAATACAGGCTCCGGCCTTTGCATGTTCTCTCCATGCCTGCGTGGGTTCCGAATGGTTATTTGTCTCTACATGCCCTGTAATTGGCCAGTAGCCAGTCCATAATATAGTCCCCTGCCTCTTGCCCCAAGTCAGCTGGAAAGGCATCCATCTATGCTGCAATGACGATAAGCACGAAGCAGTATTGAAAATGGATGGATGGAATTGTGTACGGTACGCAGTCCTGTTTATATTTAATTCAATTTAAATACTAGTTCAATAGAATTTTTGTGAATGTTTTCAATGTAAAGCTACCATTTCTGATACAGGTGTTGTGTTTGAACCCCTTCGGAGTGTGCAGGTGTACCCTAATATAATGGTGCATAATGAAACATCCTAACACAACAAGCACATGTGCAAGAAAATTGGAGTGTCTGTGTGGTGAATTTACAAATTTCCTCGTGAAGTTGTTTAAGATGTGCAGCTAACTGCGGACATTATTGTCAGCATCACAGCCAGGGAGTGAACCTTGGTTGGTGTGTTATAGCGAACAGATTCCTCCACAAGTGCTACACTCTCCATGGTAGTCCCATAGTTGGTGGTGGTGTGGTCACAACATTGATTTGACCGATTATTATAATATATTTTTTTACTATTTTAAGCAGGCATAGCTCCAGCTTTTTTTTTCTTTCCTAAAGGTAAAAGCGGGGCTGAGAAAATAATTCATAAATACTGTATATTTTAAAATATCAAAATTAATTGCTGAAGGGGCTTAACTGGGGTTACACAGTTTTCCTACTTGCCTCAGTGTGCTGAAAAATGACTGGTTGCCAAGCAACAGGGAGAAACAAATGACTTTGGGCAAGAGTGGGTCACTAGTTTAGCTCCAGAATATGCGCGACAATGACTCTGTAAACTGGTATGTCCGTAGTAATAGGTTTATCGCAAAAGCCTGTTCGATCGAAACTATCGCAGTCACAATCTATGGTCAACATTGACTGTAAAGTTGAAGTAAAGTATAACCCCACCCCCAAAAAAAACATTCTGTATCATTTTAAGTAAATTGCTTTGGGTGAGGAGTCACAAGTTGTTACAATAAAGGCAGTCTTATTTTCAGGACAAGTATGACAGTATAACATTTGTTTGTCACATTTGCAACAGTTTGTGCACTCACACGCACACATTATTTTACACTCTTGAATTGTCAGTCTTCATTCCGAATATGCAGTCAAAGTATGGAAAAACATTCTTTTTCATTTTAGGTGGACTAATTGTTTGTCAGATGCTAGTTTACATGAGACATATTTCGCTGTCTCTGGACTTAAATGTCCATTTTCAATAGGTTTGTTACATCACGCAACTGTCTTTCCATTCACATACTAACATCATTTTAACTTTTCACTCAGAGGTAAAAGCAAGTTAATAAGAACGTGCCACATGCATATTTGCTTGAGAGCCACAAAGGGGGGAATCAGCATATCGGCTTCAAGTCAGTCCTGATATCCTTTTACGTGGTTTTGTGCCGATATGTGATCCGCTAGCATCCAAGTGTCAACTTTGAGGGGTTCTGATGGTGGACACATGACGCCAGGCCATTAAAGACACCTCACAGGGATATTTTTAAAAATACGATAAGCTGTATGGATTTTTATGTGACTTTTTTTGTGTGTGTGTGTGCTGAAAACAGGTCACAGTACTATTTGAAAAACATTCACGTGTTCGTAGCAGTACCGTACTTGGCAGCACAACATGCACCAAAATTGGATCTCCTTCAGCTACATTTTTTTGTTTTTTATCAAGGGTCTGACAAATGATCCATTCAGCACGTTCCCCGCTAAGTTGAGCAACGACACTCCAATTATGCTGCTTTACACTGATGTATTGAGATACAGTATTGAGATTGAGATGATTTAGTGCAATAGTGGGGAAAATGTCAATTCATTTTATGCATTATAAGCATTTGTGGTCTAAATGTCTTTTGCGGGGTGTGGGGGGGGGGGTTGTAGAAATCCATGGTGGGCCACATCAAATATTCTGGAGTGCTAAATGTGGCCAGAGCTGGCTGAACTTGCTTTCCTGAGTTGTGGCTGTGTGTTTACAAGTGTGTGTGTGTGTGTGTGTGTGTGTGTGTGTGTGTGTGTGTGTGTGTGTGTGTGTGTGTGTGTGTGTGTGAGAGAGAGCCTGATAGGAGCAAGATGTGGAACGCGATGATTACACACTCCTGCTTGTTCCAGTAACACACATGATGAGTGTGTACCGTATATGTGAGTTGATTGACAGTTTGTTTCATCTAACCAGCGCTTGGGTGTGTTTCTCTCTTAGGTGCTGACTCGCTCAACAGAAACAGCTTCAGCTTGAGCGACGAGAGGCTCCACTCACCCACCGCAATGTCCCAGATGAGCGGCGCCTCATCCTCACCGTCACCGATGTCACCAAAACGTGAGCGCACGCTCCTCATGCTTCCACATTGCATTTAAGACTCCAGGGAATTTGGAAATTGTAGGAGTCAAGGATTCAAGGATGCTTTTATTGTCATTACTCTATCCATCCAGGACAAGATGTCAAAACTCTCTCTCTCTCTCTCTCTCTCTCTCTCTCTCTCTCTCTCTCTCTCTCTCTCTCTCTCTCTCTCTCTCTCTCTCTCTCTCTCTCTGTCCCTCTCATTACAAATAAACACAAATTAAAAAGAAAAAGGAAATAGAGAGGGACCGGGCCTGCAAAAAGCCACATATAATTGACTGCCATTATAATGCATTGGAGGAAAAAGCAAATCTTAAAAAAAAAAAGATTGGGGGGGGCAAAAAAGACAGATTTTTTTTTTTTTAATTGGAAAATTTTAAAACAACACAAAATCCAGAAATATGCAAATCTGTAGGTGCCAAACTGACAATATGCAGTGTTCCAATGTCCAGAAATTTTGAAAAAAATTATCTTTGTACACAGTGCAGTAGTTCAGTTTTGTATTTCTTACAGTATTCTGTATGTAGAACGGCCTGCAATATTCGGAGCATGTTTACAGTTAAAAATACTACTTGGAGCATACTCACGAGGTCCGACCAGAGCATTCTAGTCTCATAAAAACACATGGTTAACTCACATTTCCCAGTTATCTGAACTGCTCCATTTGAAAATAAATGCTAAGCTAATGCAAACTCTCTTTATGGTGTCCTCGCAGCCAAACTGGGCGACACCAAAGAACTGGAGGACTTCATTGCCGACCTCGACAAGACATTGGAGAGTAAGCACCAACTCCTCCCTGCTGTCACATTCACTGTGTGACTCCTTTGTTACCATGCTTGAACATGAGCAATGCTAATTAGCAGTGCCGTCACACATCTCCTGTTCATCCGTGAAAGTGATAGAGTCTAGTTCGGTTCTGAAAGCTAAACCCTGATCTAGCTCGTGTATTTAGAAAAATTTCATGAAGGTGGAATGGCGATAAAGCCAAATAGGGCACGCAATGAATAAACAGCAATTCATCCGTCCAACTGGGATGCCATTTCACGATGGGAGATGTGCACACAGCCACAGCAATATGCTACCGTATTTTCCGAATTACAAGGTGCACCTAAAAGCATTGGATTTTCTCAAAAGCTGACAGTGCGCCTTACAATCCGACGCACCTTATATATGGATCAATATTCAAATTTCTTGGACGTAGTATTTTAAATGTTCTGTAAAGCCTTTTGTTACAGCTGCAGTGGTTGCGAAAGCTCGCCATAAATAAAACTGTATTTTATTGTATTCCCTTTAGCGTAGCTCTATTTAGTGGATGCATAAAGCAACCACAGCCACGATTGTAGCTTCGATTCTATGCGCCTTATAATGCGGTGTGCCCTATATATGAAAACAGTTTTAAAATAGGCCATTCATTGAAGGTACGCCTTATACTCCGAAGCGCCTTATAGTGCGGCAAATACGGCATTTTGCGGGATTCTGTGCAAAAGAGGCAAGGTGGATAAATAACTGTTGATGCGTTAATTTTAAAAGAGGCCTTGAGGAGAACCCTTGCATGAATTGTGACGTGAAAGTCTTGCGAGAAAGGTGTAACCAGGGATCCTTTCAAATGCTTTACTTCAGGCTCGTGAGTGTCACAACTTGCATTAGTGCATGAGGAATGTATGCCCGACAAGCTAAGGAGGAGGCAAGAAGGAATTCTCTGTATTTGCCTTGCTCAATGTTGCTCTTTCACAGCTCATGCGGGACTTTCGGCGTTAAGGGCAGGCAGGCAGGCAGCCAGGCTCCCGTTAGTCCGGGTGTATGGCATGTTTACTGGGGCCACGGGTGTTTACGAGGCCCTTCCCAGTAAAAGGCCGCTTTTAGCAGAAGCCGCTGGACCAAAGGAATCTAATCTGGTTTGTCTTTTCCTGTCTGCTCTTAGGCATGTGACGTGGGCGGCTGGTGGCCATCTTGGATCATAGCCATGAAAGAGAGACAGAGGAGTCTGGACTCCCCCCCGGCCCCAACAAACCCGCCACCAAGCTGCACCTGCTCGCCCCCCTGACTGAATCACCCTCCAACAGGATACAGCTGCTCAATGGCTCCAGATTGTCTTGCAGTCAAGTTGTAGCTAGGCTAGCTCACGTCACCCAAAGGACCTCATCCAAATTAGCATTGCAGTTGGAACACTTGCAGGTCATGTGATTACAAACGTTTAGAATTTGGGGGATCCAGACATTTTCGCCACACTGGAATAATTTTATTTGAATTAACTATTATTATTATTATTATTATTATTGTCATATTTCAGTTCACTCCCACATGGAAAGCTACAATGGGACAGGGCTTTTTTTTTGTAAAAAGAATATATTTGTAATTTTATAAAGCTTCATTATGTAAATGTAGTGCTCATTTTAGTGAAATATATTTTTGTACATGTAAATAATTAATATTAAATGTTCTGATTAAGTTGGTTCAAAAGAAAGTTTTAAAAAACTGGAAAGCAAGATTATGTATTTAATACAGCTAATACCTGCCAGAGATTATATTAAAGTATGGTTATTTTAACATCATGTTTCCTGACTTTATTTTTATTCATTCATTCGTTCATTCATCTTCCGAACCGCCTCATCCTCACTAGGGTCGCGGGGAGTGCTGGAGCCTATCCCAGCTGTCTTCGGGCAGTAGGCGGGGGACACCCCGAATTGGTTGCCAGCCAATCGCAGGGCACACAGAGACAAACAACCATATGCACGCCCACACTCACACCTAGGGATAATTTCAGAGTGTTCAATCAGCCTGCTATGCATGTTTTTTTGGAATGTGGGAGGAAACCGGAGCACCCGGAGAAAACCCACGCAGGCCCGGGGAGAACATGCAAACTCCACACAGGGAGGCCGGAGCTGGAATTGAACGCGGTACCTCTGCACTGTGAAGTCGACGTGCTAACCACTGGACTACCGGGCCGCCCGACTTTATTTTTATTTTATTTTATTTTTTGGGGTCAAATACAAATACACAAATTACCTTGTACAAATATCTAAATTATTCTGATAAAATATATACAGGATAAGCAAAAAAAAAAAAACAGACACCTTTTGTGGCTACTATTATTATTGTAATATATGCTGTAACATATGCTAACTTCCCCAGCATCTCAAAATGTTCATATCTTGATGACCCTTTCATTTTGCTAACCAAGGTCACCAACAATAATATGAAAAGGAATCAGGTGTTAGTAACTGCAAATCACAAAAACACAATTCAATGAAGTGTCAAACAAAATGGCCATTCATATCATTGTAAAAGGCAGAACCTTTGCACGGCTCCTGTTGTGCACCTCATTCATGACTGTACCTGTGTACTTGTCACTTCCTGTGTTTGTCCTGCCTCTCGTTTCGTCACTTAAATGTTTGGCCCAGAGTAACACAATGCACATAACATTACAGTGACAAGTGGGATGCTTACATGCACACGCGCGCACACACACACACACACACACACACACACACACGCACGCAAGC
>NW_017805145.1:716036-726935 GCF_001891065.2 Hippocampus comes | reverse complement strand
GCACGCACACACACACACACACACACACACACACACACACACACATACACAAATAGACATACAAGTATCAACCCCTCAACAACATAAGTGTAACTTGGGTGGCAACAGTCTATTTGGAGTCGGGGGGGGGGGGCGTCAGTGGGCAGGTGCGGCTGGGATAATCTTCTGTTGGAAATAACAGCTCCTAAATTGGGGTTCAAAGGGCAGGGGAAAAGAAGCGCTCAAGGTTTCTATATTGGCTGCAGAGTGGTTGCGGGGCAGGTGCAGACACCCTTGGAATCAATAAATGTGTATTCTATTACTTCTGTGTCTTATGACAGCATCTGCTTCTTTTGATGCTGAATCAATTAAAAATATGATCAAAAAGCTTTGAATGAATTCAGCGGTTGGACTCGTACCAAGTCTAGGAGTACTGAAAAGGGAAAAAAAAAGAGTATAAAGTCAGAGAATTACGTAAATAAAATAATAGTGTTGAAAATATTGCCACTGAAATATTACAAGAAAATGTGCATTGCAAGAACGGATGTGTAATTTGGGACAAATTTTAGGAGTCGGGGGGGGGGGGCGTCAGTGAGCAGGTGCGGCTGAGATAATCTTCTGTTGGACATAACAGCTCCTAAATTGGGGTTCAAAGGGCAGGGGAAATGAAGCGCTCAAGGTTTCTATATTGGCTGCAGAGTGGTTGCGGGGCAGGTGCAGACACCCTTGGAATCAATAAATGTGTATTCTATTACTTCTGTGTCTTATGACAGCATCTGCTTCTTTTGATGCTGAATCAATTAAAAATATGATCAAAAAGCTTTGAATGAATTCAGCGGTTGGACTCGTACCAAGTCTAGGAGTACTGAAAAGGGAAAAAAAAAGAGTATAAAGTCAGAGAATTACGTAAATAAAATAATAGTGTTGAAAATATTGCCACTGAAATATTACAAGAAAATGTGCATTGCAAGAACGGATGTGTAATTTGGGACAAATTTTAAAAATGGTAATTTGAGGAATAGTAATCATATAACAAGAAAACAGTCCGAATTTTTAAACTATGACACTGAACATATAAAAAAATAAAGTCCTAATTTTACAAAGAAAAAAGATATAATAAAATATGAATTAAAAAATAATAATATAATAAATAAATAATAAAAATAACAAATATGCTACTGAAAGATTACCGATATTTGTAATTTTACACTTTTCCAGCAGAAATGTGTCATTTTATGGAGATGAAGTTGTAATATTGCTTTATTACTTACTTCCAATTTATTAGAAAATTCTACTACAGAAAAAAGAAAATAAATCATTTCAAGGGAAAAAAAAGCATTCATAAAAGAAAGTTATTAAAATAGAGCTATTAAAATATTAATACTGCAGTGATAATCTCCAGCTCACCTGCAACCTTCATCAGGGTATGCAATCTATTCAATGGGCAAATGTTTTTGTTTGTTTGTTTGTTTGTTTTTTCAGTGTGGGCCTGCTCAAGTTGTCATGAGCATTTGAGTGGCACTGTGATGTGGGCACATCTGCTTAGCTTAGTATACAAGCTCCACTTCAGCCTAACTTCAGCTTTTAGAAGCCTCTTGTCCGAATCGAAAGTATATCCAAGTGCGTGTTCATGTCCTCTGTACTCTTCCATTGGATTTCCTATTTTGCTCATTGAGATCAAGTCTCTCCGCCATTCCCACACTTCCAGCACCGACTGCGTACTGTACAAGGCTTCAGCTGCCAAGACTAACACTGCCTCAAAAACAAGAGCTGTCCGCTGAATGAAAGTAGGGATGTTGTTTTTGACGCACGGACGGACCGTCAGTCTCAAAACGGCTTTAGAATACCACGTCTTGTGTCAACACCGTCTCTGGGATCCAATCCCAAGACCGTGCCTGTATCGTTGGACACCGTGAACAGGAATCATTAGATCGTTTCCAAACGGAAAACGTCTTTTCAAAGTAGCATTTGTGACTGTGGAAAATGAGGGGTGCATTTGGAAAATCACTTTGATGCCTGTGCACTACTGCGTGGGTCCGATCGGAGAGGCAGGGCGCGTTCATCTCACGTTAATTTCTGAATGTTATAAAGCGATCAGCAGCTCGTGCTTGATCTGTTTCCATCCGGACTGCCCGATACACCGTGTCCCACAACCCCCCGTTGGAGCACCAAGAACGCGCACTGCTACTCCATACTTGGTGCACTCGTAATAACCGAACGGCACACGCTTTGACTTTCCAAACGGTCAGAGTGAACCAATACACGCTCGCAACATACTCCGAGAGCGCCGTACTGTAGCATCGACTGGTCGTCAGTTAATAGCAGCTCAATTGTGAATGATAGTTGAATGAGTAGGAATCAATTACATGCTTTAACTATCCGAGTTGATTTAGGGTTAAAGGTTGACGACAACCTGATCGGGTTTATCGAAACGAAAGCATCCACGACCCAGTCAGCTGTGTGACACCTTATAATAACAATGGCATTTTATACTCCGCTACGAAATGCTGGACTGATTATCTGTCAGTCACTGGGCAATTTTAAAAGAGGTTGAGTGGAAAACAATCAAATGCAAGGCAACTATCTTCAGCACTACAGTGCCAATGGGGTGATCCAAAAGCTTTTCCAATTTCTATTTCTCACAGTACTTAGGGCAAAATCCATACTACACTCTGGAGTTACCAATCAATCACTGGATGATTCCGAACCGGTCATTGAAGGGAAATCCTTCCTTCTCCAAGTCGGCTTTATGAATCACTACACTATTAAGGGCATTTTAATATCACACACTCCTGTATTGCAAAAAGGTGGCCTACACCTTAGACTGCCGGGCAGTCAGTCATAGGGGGCACTGAGCGGGGATCACTTCAACACCAGCTAAACAAAAATTAGCATGGTGAACCACTACACTATGTGTGGAGCCTCTTGCAAAATCTTGAATTGGAATGGTAAAATCTGAGTTCTGAACAGGCCAAAACTGCCCTTCGTTAAGGTTTCTATAAAAGGCTTGATGTTTTCCATTGTAATTGGTCGGTTACCGTGGTTACAATGAAACCTTATGACAGCAAAGTCAGCTGAGAAACAGAACAACATCTCGACTTGTGATTTGTGAAAGTATTCTGGAACATGATGAGTCAACTTCCGCTCATGAGCTTTCAGGCTGTGCACTATATGAAGAAATCTTGTCCAGATTTCCTGAATTTTGTTACGTCCACGAAATACAGAGCTCAAGGCTGTCTCATATCGAAGATACAACATGTCAAAAAATGCAAATCTATATTCACATAGTCCCTCACAAATGGACCACGTGCGATGAATCAGGAATGAAAGCTGGCTCCATGCGCAAAACTTTCCCTTCTCTGCCAACTGTGCCGAATTAAAAAAACAGAGACGTGCATGTGTCCATGCCAGCTTCCTGCAATATGATCAGCAGACTGTGAAGGGCTGCTGGCCAACGTTGTGAGCTGGTGACTTTTATGTATTGTAAACAAGCAAAAGTATTGGCACACATATGAAGTTGGCCTGACTTGACAGCTACAGTATAATGTCAGATTGCACTCTATTTTTTCCCTTGGCCAAATGAAGAAGAAAATACTTTTTAAAATATGTGATTGAACAAGTAAACAAAACCTAAAGTAAGCAATAGAATATTAAAAAAAATGAAAATAGTAAATAGGTATATAAGATTTTAAAATAAAAATTAATGAAATGGAAAACATGTACAAATGGGAAAATATGAATCAAATGATTTTTTTTTTTTTTTAACTGTTATCACTATTATTCTTTGGGATGTTTCTGATGGTGTGGTGGCACACTCGCCTGACTTGTGTGCGGGCAGCGTGGCACCCATTCCCATTCAGTGCCCGTGTGGATGGATGTTGGGCTCTATGTGTGCCCTGCAAGTGGCGAGTGACCAGTTAGGGGTGTAGTCCGCTTTTCTCCCATAGTCAGCTTGGATAGGCTAAAGCAACCGCCCCGGCGCCCCTGTAAAGGATAGGCTGTGTTGAAAATGACATGACATGCCATCCTTTGGATGTAAACATTCCAACAGATCAAAAATGGAAGTAAGAACTCCAACTAGAATACAGCAAATTGTTTTCAAATCGAAATAGAAAAAAAAAAAAATACTGGATACTGTAAACCAATTAAACGGATATAAAATGAAATCTCTCTCTCTCTCTCTCTCGCTCTCTCTCTCTCTCTCTCTAAATATATATATACACACACACACACACACACACACACACACACACACACATAAACATACATATGTAAAAAATAAATTAATTAATATAGTACACACTAAATACGTGTCTACGTATTATAGATTAGATATCTGTCTATCTAATCTACAATATTGACAGTTTATTATTGTGTCATGCATGCAATAGAATGCCCAGCCCCCATGGGTTTATAAAACACCAAACAATTAAAATGACCCAAACCAAAAACAACATAAACAGAAACTTATATCATATACAAAATATTAATTATTTGTCTGATAAAAAAAAAAAAAAAAAATTGGATCTAGTTGGAGATGTTTGGCGCCAATCCAATTTTTGGCCTTGGTTTCGATCTTATGTTCTCTACTTACTTCTCTTCTTGCAAAAACAAAGCCAAATCTGAGGCATTGCAATTCCCAGACAATGATGAACATTTTACAGTGGACCATTACAACGTGAATCACGGTCTTATCTCCATGCTGACTAATGGCCCATGTTACCATGTCTCAACAGGAAGTGCATGACGTGTCAACTGATTGATTATGATGGGGATCGGGATCAGCCAAGGACAGGCCATGTTCCCGGGCCTCCGGAATGAGCTCAGTGCGTCCCGAGCAGCCAGATGCTTCACACCCTCCTGGGTGAGCAGACTTTGGCCTCTGTGAAGTCTCAACAATGTGTGGGCGAATATGCGTGTGGGTGTGTCCTTAATGGACAACTAAATTTCCTGCTTGGCTCAATGTGAAAAAGTTAGCAACATTTGTGAGAAACTTCAAGGAAGATACACTGTATACTCAAAAAACAGGAGGATATTTGGAGATTTTTCAATGCACTCGTGACTCCATTGGAAATAAGCATTATCGTGGCAGACAATATGATCATCCACACGACCAAAATTCTGTACACCTTGAAAAAAACCCACCTGCAGCACCTCTCTTCCCTTATCGGATGTTCCACTCAACCTCTTCTGAGGGGGGGGGCAAAGGGGGGGCGGGGGGGGGTGAAGTGCCCTTGAGTGATGGTGACTGAATCACAGCATTGTTTGGAGAAAACTGCACTTAAATTGAGCCTTTGGGATGAGCTCAGACACTTAAGGACCACGCTGAGCCTCCAAAGTCAAACATCACCTGTTTCAAGCTTCAATTGGTTTTTGTTAAAAAAAAATAAAAAAATCCCCATATCATCCATCCATCCATTTTCCGATCCGCTTTATCCTCACAAGGGCGAGAGCCCATCCCAGCTGTCTTCGGGTACTAGGCGTGGGACACCCTGAACCGGTTGCCAGCCAATCACAGGGCACACAGAGACGAACAACCATCCACGCTCACACTCACACCTAGGGACAATTTAGAGTGTTCAGTCAGCCTGCCATGCATGTTTTTGGAATGTGGGAGGAAACCGGAGTACCCGGAGAAAACCCACGCAGGCACGGGGAGAACATGCATACTCCACACAGGAAGGTCGGAGCCGGGATCGAATCCACGACCTCGACACTGTGAGGTCAACACGCTAACCACTGGTGAACTGGGCCGCCCTCTATACAGGTATAAGAAGAAATAAAAATGCAAACCCAAATAACATTTATTTAAATTCAGAAAATGTATTGTGGTGTAACCAGTCATGCTATCAAGGCACTTAAAGTATATTTGTGTTTTGCTACTGCCTTTGTCTTTGACGCAGATAGCTGAATGATTTTAGAGAAAAGGATACCGATTGAGTTGCACCCTCTCCTGACAGCCACCATGACATCATCGCCCACGCATAAGCCATGCGGACTGGACCAAGTGCATAAATTCACACAAATGTACTTGTTGTCATGGAGACAAGTCCCAAATCTACACGTGCCGACCCAACTAAAACCCAAAGTGACATTTTTCAGTTTGGGTGTGTCTGCAGGCAGCCATCTCGTGCAACGCCAGCCTCACTTACATGATGAGTGGGTTGCTCCACTGCTTCTAGACTTAACACAAAACTGAAAAGCAACAAAAAAAGACATTAACTTTGATTAGCTGCTTATGTTCACGTCTTCTTTTGGAATATGATTTTGATGGTTTATGCAACTTTGGGGGTTTTATTCTTTCAGGTTTTTAAGATGGGGTTTGGTTGAACTTTAACTGAACTGTTAAGGCAGTGGTTCTTAACCTGGGTTCGGTGAATCAGTCTCAGGGGTTCGACGGAGCCTCTGCCATGGAGGTTAAGGCACACCCGACTCAAGATGTCAATTAGTTATGACTCGCCCGCTTGGCCATCACTGGCTGGTTCATTTTGTGCACAATTAAAAAAACATACTTTGTACTTTTTTCTGTTTTTAATAAATGCATTTTTTTAATGTCTTGAATTTGTCAAAAAAAAAATCACACTTGCTAAATACTGAATGTGCATATGAACCGGTTGGGTTCAGCACCTCTAACAAGGTTAGAAACCACTGGTTTAGAGTGTTCAATCAGCCTGCCATGCATGTTTTTGGAATGTGGGAGGAAACCGGAGTACCCAGAGAAAAGCCACGCAAGCCCAGGGACAACATGCAAACTCTACACAGGGAGGCTGGAGCTGGAATTGAACCCTGTACCTCTGCACTGTGAGGTCAACGCACTAACCACTGGACCACCGGGCCGATAATTCAAGTATTCAAAGTTAAAATACATATAAAGAAAATCTTCTTGAAAGTATTCCAATCAGAATTGATTGTGAATGAATTATTCATTGCAACGCCTCTCATACAATTACAATATTGATATGAGCTCCTTTTTATAACATATAACTACTTGGAGGAAAGCAAATGAATCCCCAAAAATAATTACCGGTACTCATCAATTCTACACCTATGCGCTTATTATATGAATTCTAAATTAAATGACACATTTCCTGTAAATGGGCTAACACAAATTAGCATCGGTGTTGGACTAATTATAACACATAAGTATTACAGTATGGTTGTGTCGAAATAGATGAGCCACGATATTGCGAGGGTTCGCTGGAACGTATTCTGTTAATTGCATGTGCACGTTTTCGGAGTTTTCCAAACCCTCGCTGCTCGGGGGATGCCCAGCCTCGTCAATCGTGTCATATCGATAGGTTAAGAGGCGTCGTGTCACATTCACTAACTCCCTGATTAGTAGACACTTTGGTAATCCACAAGGGGACCTGAGCTATACACTGACAATATGAAGTGTCAAATAAGTGTGTGCTCATACTTATGCACTATTGGAATAAAAATAGAGTACACATACGTTTGTGTGTGTGTGTGTGTGGGGGTGGGTGGGTGGGTGTTTGCTTACATCTGAGATCAAATTTGCTACAGTGAAAAACCCCCTGTTGTGAAAAATTTCTTGCTGCAAACATGATTTCGTTGTAGAGGAGTTTCACTGTATATATTTCAGTGGATGGGTTCGGTGAATGTGCATATGAACCGGATGGGTTCAGTACCTCTAACAAGGTTAAGAACCACTGTGTTGAGGAGAGTTTGTACGTGAACACGACTGGTTCGACAAAATGTGCTCAGACTTGCAAAAAAACCCCGTAACAAAACAAACAAAAAAAAAAACGTGCACATTAAGAAGCAAATACAAATGACTACTTTGAAATGACACTTTAATAATGGTAAGTGATGGAGGGGGGGGGGGCGAAAAAAAAGCACTGGCCTAAGGGTAAAACGTTTTTGTTTGGCAGAGTGCAGAACCAACACTGCTCTATTCACATACAGTGTGTGTGTGTGTGTGTGTGTGTGTGTGTGTGTTTAAGTGAAAGCCAGGAAACAATGATGAACTGTTTAACCTCCTTTTCCTTCGCGCCGTCCATTCCTGCCCTGATTTACGTCCCAACCCATTTCAAAAATTTTCTCTCAGGCAATAAAAAAAAACGTTGGTCCAAGTGGTCTTTAAATCACCACGTCTACTAGCCCCCGAGATAAATTGCGCAAACAAAGACGGATGAAGATGAGGATTTGTTTCCCCCTTGTTTGTTCATCCATCGGATTTCCTCATTGCAGATGCAATTTTCATTTTTGAGATTTCTGGCTAATGTCATAAAAGTTGACTTTTCTATTATTTTACACACACCTGCAGTTTCAAAACAGGATTGTCAAACGTGATTCGACATGCCCTCTCTGAAATATATAAATGTATATGTCATTATGCCGAACAAGTCGAGGCGTATGGAGCACTCTGAGGTGAACAGCAGCACGGTAAAAAGTGCTGAAATTCAGCCTGTCAAACTCATATTCAGCCATGATAGATGTTTATTCTTATTTTAAATAATGTATTACAAAACATATGAATTAGAACAAAATATTTTGTATCTACTATTTATTTTATGGTCCTCCAAAGACAATATATACAGTATATTCAGATAAAACAAATACAATTACAAGTTCTGTTTTGCAGGTTTTGCAGGAGCATTCGCTTTGTCTCAGAGACACCTGACCTAATTTCATGGATTTGACTTTTAAGTTTCAGGGTGTCGCCCGCCTCTTGCCTAAAGACAGCTGGGATAGGCTCCACCACACCCACGACCCTCATGAGGATAAGCAGGTCAGAAAATACATGGAAGGATCATCAAATAATTTTTTTTTATGAGGTTTTTTTTTCTTCAATTCATCAGTGTATAATATTCAGCGGCACGGTGATTGGCTGGTTAGCACGCCAGCCTCACAGTGCAGAGGTGCAGGGTTCGATTCCTGGCCTTCTTGCGTGGATTTAGCATGTTCTGCGTGGGTTTTCTCCGGGTACTCCTTTTTCCTTCCACATTCCCAAAACATGCATTGCAGGCTGATTGAACGCTTGAAATTGTCCCTAGGTGTGAGTGTGAGCGTGGATGGTTGTTCGCCGCTGTGTGCTCTGCGATTGGCTGGCAACTAGTTCAGGGTGTCCCCCACCTACAGCCCAAAGACAGCTGGGATAGGTTCCAGCACCTCAGTGACACAAAATGTTTGGGTGGATGGATGTATAATATTCAAATGGATTTTCTGGTGTCTGAGGTTGATCATGAGTCCCCTCCCCCGCCCCCCCCCCCAAAAAAAAATAAATACATTACAGTATATAAATGACAAAAACATTAAAACAAAAAAAAAACATACAAATGGAATTCCATCAAATAAGAGACTTTCAAAAGTCAAGGCTGCAGACAGCTGGAGTGAAAAACATGAACGCTCTCACTCAGCTGGCGGGAAAACGAGCAAGCTGCATTCATCCGGAGAGGTATTTCCTGTCTGTTGAAGCAATTACGTACGAATGAGAGCAGACTAATTAGCTCTTATTTTCCCATTTACTGTGTAAAGAACCAAATTTAAAGAGACATATTAGGGTCCATCCAATTGACTTTTAAATGAATTTTGGCAGCTAAACAGGATTAAAGACAACGTGACTGAAATTTTGTTCCTCCAAAACGTGTCATCACTCCTGCCTTCAACTTCCTGGCCCGAGTGAAGGAAGTCAATCAGGTCAGGAAGTTTTCTAGCCGTCGCTATCTTGCTTTGAGACTTTTTCAGCGGGAACGTTGTCAAGCTGCATTGGAAAACCACTCACCAACGTCCAGACAGCACTCTCATCATTCGTCATCATTAAGGTCATTAGTGACTCTCGCCTCAGGGCGAGGGGTTAACATCTGTACACCCACCCTTGTTTGTGCTTGCATGGCGAAAGGGAGGGGGGTTAAATCATTCTTCATTGTTTGTCTTCAGCAGAATGATGTGCGCCTGTCTGTGGTCTGAGAAAGAGACATAGGGGGTGGTTCGGATTGCCAGTTTGGTGTGACATGGTGGTGGTCTCGTGGTGCGGGGGAGGAATGAGAGTGTGGAGGAGGAAGCGAGAGGAATCTGCTCAACGCATCAAGGGCGACATTTGTCATTTAGATATCAGGACGTTACAGAGTAGCAAAAAGGAGCCAAGCGTTTTTTTGATTGTTGACGCCTGTAGTTATGGCATCCAGACCAGATGCGCACCGTCGGTGGGTTGGCCAAATGTTTTCCACTGTGACCAGCTGTTTTTTTTTAATTTTTTTTTTATGGGAATTACAGTACAAGAAAAACATAACCACTGTAAAATAAGGTGAAATACAGTGGTGGGCCTGTGCATTATAGAAACCCCCATTATGATCTAAAAATGCAATAGAACAGCACACGACCGTGCCATGTAGTGTACATCATCTGGAACAGCTCAGAATAAACATTTCTCAAATCACATCACAAACACAAACCATTTCAATGAAATGATTCATTTACACTTGAGAGGGCCATTATTCAATTTATTAATGTGAGGAGATGCAACAAACCTGTTTAAGTCTTGCACTGACGAATCAGAGAATGGAAAAAAAAAATTATTGAAGTTATTGTGTGCCAACTCGCTGGTCTTCTAAATCTAGTTGATTAAAGAAGCTCATTGCTGATATAGTTTAAATTGCATCAGCCAGCGCTACTGGATCCTGAATGGCCTTGGGCAGATTAGATTGACATGGCAACAAATTGAGGCTGAATTGAATTCTGATTGGACCAAAATAAATAAATAAACAAATAAATAAATCAATCCAACATGCGCGCTTAATTGCTTGCTACAGACTGATGTTGTGGTAAGTTACATTTCATTTCATTATTTTTTCAGAATGACAAAATGTAGTATCCCATCAAGAGAGATTCTGAAATCATGACATGTCATTGCAGTGTCGGTGTAGTTTCCAGTTGTGTCAATATGGACCAATATGAGAC
>NW_017805145.1:667227-716021 GCF_001891065.2 Hippocampus comes | reverse complement strand
ACGGCCCGGGGGGGGGGGGGGGGGGGGGGCCCTACCAGCTACCAGCAAACAACATATCGTCGTTGCAATGTCGAAAGCAGTGCCTTTGTCATTGAGATGGGCTAATGTGAACCGTCTCTGAGGGGCTGCCTCTGCAAAGCAATTGCCTGGATTGCCTCACCGGCCGTGGCTTCTCTTGTGGTGGTGGTAGTAGTAGTAGTAGTAGAAGTTGTATTCATCGTAGTTGCAATAGCTGTACTTTGTCTTCTATTTTCAAATCCAACAGTTTCTGTCAGCCCTTTCCTGGTAGGATTAGGGACACAAACAATTTGGCATGCCAGGTTTCATTCTCAGCAGCATTTTTTTGGATTTTGGATGCTATAAAAAAAGTACACATGACTTGAATGAATGTAAGTAGATGCCAAGATGTCTTGGTGTCCTCCTACGCAGCAGGATCGACATACATGCCTCGCCTGCCCCACTTATAAATCACAATGTGCACATGTATATTCAAAATAGAAGAGTGGCTACCAAAAAAAAAAAAATGCACCACAAGCCAAAATTACATTGAATTGGAGCTGAGGAGCTGTGATTTTCTTGTCAGCATGTTATAAATCAAGCCTGTGAAAAATGTGATATTTTTTTACAACTGTCTTTGAACTCTTTCACTCAAAATGGTGGACATTAGATGCTTACAAGTAGACGGTGAGTATGATGTAGTTCCTCAAGAAAACAATGTTTATCAGTCGTCAAGGACAACAGTAATCAGTGCATGTGTGTTCTGCTGACCACAGCATGACGACTCACATTTTCCGACTATTTTGGCGCAGGGAAGCATTAGTAATGGAGATGCATTGCATAAGACGGAAAAAAAGAGTGAACAGGGCAAAAAGGACCATTAATGACATAATCAATCAGGGGGTGGCCTGGACCTTTTCGTTCAATTATCTTCGGGGAAGGTCCACGTGTCTCAAGACAATATCGTGTATCCAGCAGTGTTTCCCAACCTTTATTAAGCCAAGGCACATATTGGGAAAACATCACCAAAAAAAAAAAAAACACTGAGGTGAGTTATGCACCTTCTGCCATCAAGTGCAAGGGCATTTAATTGTTTTGCCGTCATAGATAGATAACCAAAGAACTTTTTTGTAGTACAGTGGAAGTTACGAACATTTCAGGTTATGCATATAATGACCTCTTAAAAAAAAAAAAAAAAATAATCTATGTAAATTTCCCCAGTGTGGGACAAATAAAGGATATCTTATTTCTGTCCTATTATCAGTTTATGATTCACTAAGTCACAGTGACTAACCACACATTTGGGAAAGGTGCGTTCAATTTCAGAAGCCATACCCAAACCTGATTAGATTAGAATCTATCAAGAGAATGTGATTTAGGCTACAAAATGTCAAGCAAAAATGCATGATGCCACCAAACAAAGAAATTCAAAAAAAAGTGATTGAAAACCATCAATCTAACCTGCTCTGAATTTAAAGGGAATGAGGAGGAGCTGCTTTGATTAGGTAGGAATCAAGTCAGCTGTCTTCACTCCCACAACGGTGCAAACATCCATTTCTAACTGCACCCCTGTCCGAAAATACCAAAAGAAAGGAAACCCGTGCTTAGAGTTAGATTGCACTTTGCGCTAGACTTGCGCTGAGCATGGAAATAGAGCCCGGTGTATATGTAAGTAAGTCCATATACATATTTTTACATGATCCTGAATGTGAAAGTGTCCAGATACTCTTTGGTCCATTCAGTGTACTCCTCTCTGAATTGACAGGCCATTAACACACTAACATGTCAGTGAAGAGTAACTCCTGAAGGACACTGTCGTTAATCACAGGTGATGTGATGACGAGCAGGTCGCATAAACATGTCTGTCATCCGACGGCCCAAAAAGCCGTGGCCAACAAGTCTGATGAATTTCTAAGCGTCAGGTTGTTTTGGCTCTGACAGCGAGGCAGTGCATAAGGCTCCTCTGAAGGTAATTACGACGTGACATCATGTGTTTGCGAAATGTCGATTGGACCATTAAGTACAGAGAGCTATTGTTATTTTGTGTGTACAAGAAGGAGAGGTATTGCCGCTCGTTCCTGCCGACTGCTGTCAGGCTATTGAATAGACGGTCCTGAAAACCTGGATTCACCCCCACTCACCCATTTTTAATATGCTTATATTTATATTTATTTAGATACTTTTTGTCTTCTACTTTTTCCCTTTCATAATTTTGCTACTATAAATCGGGAATTTCTCCATTGTGAGACAAATAAAGGTTTTCTTATCTTATGTCTGACTAGATCAAGTTTCCATTGTATTTGAATGTATATACTGTACATGTGATAATATTATATGTGAATGAAGCGAATGATGTTTATGTGTGTTTGTGATTGACAGATGTGTTTCTGTTCATTGTAGTGACACATCCGTGACTCACATAATTGAGGCATATTAAGCTTGCGTGAAATTACCGGATGAACCCAAAATACACAATAACCTTGATAGGTGGACTTAATTTGACCTTCTGTAAACTTTGCAGTGCACGTGTAACTGTTCCATGTTTCAGAACTTTTCCTGCCCTCCAAAAAGGATCTAAACAAAAATAAAAATTTGCAACAGCAATCCGGATAGGCACTGGTTGTGTGAAAAGTACTGAAAGTTGTGCAAACAAAATAATATGTGCATGTTTATGGAAACAGGGAGGCAAACATTTTGTGTGCATGGGTGTTTTCATGCATATGTGACAAACAACAAATGGGAGGTGGTTATTAAAAAAAAAAAAAAAAAATCCAGTGTCCCAAAAGAGAAACACATCTTACACTCTGTAAAATGCCCTGGCTACAGCTCTGCTTCTTGGTCTTATTTCCTCACTTGACACCCCGTGCACTCCTGACACATGACTAGACACACACACACACACACACACACACACACGCACACACACACACACACACACACACACACACACACACACACACACACACACACACACACACACACACACACACACACACACACTGTTGAGAAATCTTGCCACCACGTCGTAACATTCCTGTAGTGTGAACTCCAGCACACTGACAGCCGGCTTTCAATCACCCTGCTTTGCTAAGAGTAACGATATGTGTCTTCCCCCCTAATGCTCTTTCGACCTCCCAGCCCGTCTGCCGCGCTGCCATGGCATCAGCCTTAAATCCGATTCAATCAATCAATCAAGCGAGTCGTAAAGATGGCAACCATCTATGTGCGTGTTATACGCTGCAGGCTCCACACCGACGTCATGCCATCGCCCTTGAAATCGTTTGCTTACTTTTCTTTTTTTTTTTAAACAACTGACTCATCGCAAGCAAAGACGTGCGACACCGCCACCCGTCTAGGTGGCATCACATGCGGAAACAGCGACTGACTTTTCCCCAAATAAGTGTTCCACACCATGTCAAGAAAATGATGCAGGAGGCAAAGGGAGAAAGTGGAGCACTGTAATTACCTCCCAGTCAGAGGTCACGGCAGTAAAGAACACCGCTGGAAGGTGAGTGAGGAGGCGCTTGTCTTCTCCCGCTCTGGACCTTCCAAGGAAAACAGCTCATGAAGCTTAAGATGAAGTTCAAAATTGATTTGAATGTATGAATTTAGCGGGAAATGGTCAACAAAATATAGGACCCCTGCATTGTCATGGTTCAGATTCACCTTTTCGCTGATCTATTTTTTGTTGTTGTTCGCGCCCATTTTTCACGGAAAATGCTTATTGGCGGCATTTCCCTGCTTATTCAGAGGTTTTTGGGGGGTTAAAAAGAATATCAATTCACCTCTAAATTAGATTACAATGGGTGTAAATTATTCGTGGATTTTCCCTACACAACTTAGCTGTATTTTTTCAGATTTCAGTCATTTATCATATAGATTCACATGAACTTTTTCATATTTTTTTTTTGGCTTTGAATATTTCTCATCATAACAAACTGCAAACAAAAAGCACAAATTCACCATCTGAAGAAATTAAGGAGGACTTGTCGATCTGAAAAGTAGTTTAGGAAACTGCATGGTAAAGAACTCGTTATCCAAGAGGAAAACGGAACACTGCAGCCAATTGATGACTGTGGAGTGAAAAACAAACAAACATGAGAATTTCACATTCAGTCTTTTATTAAAATCAACTATTGTATTTATTACCACTAAAATTGTTATGTACAATTGCATTCATTATACTGTACGTACAGCTATGTATCCTTGTAGATAGGCATTGCTTCATTTGTGCTCTGATTTAAATGTTTCAATTTCATGAGGGCAATCAAACAAAACTAATGTGGTTGCATTGAGCGACATAATTAGTTGAGAGTGTCCACTGGGGATTTTGTATTAGGGGGAAATTGTGGTGAGGATGTCATCGAGTATTTTATGTCGAACATCGGGGGAGTGCGCCAAGTACAAAATTAATGTGTCAATAAATGTCCTGATCTTGGAGAACACGGTCTTAATTCCTATTCCTGTCAGTTCTCCCTGTCCTTTCTTAGTTTTGTGGGGCAGTGGAGCCAAGAAAATGTTTTCGTACCCCTTGAACTTTTCACATATTGCTGCTTTACGAGCACAACCACAAACCTCAATGTTTATTGACTTTTTATTTTTTTTGCACGCTCGACACATTGCACATAATTGTGAAGGGGTATTTTCAAAATTCAAGCCTTCACAGGAGATGAATCTCATTCCTGGTTTCTAATCTATTGCAGAATTCAGCAGGATTGCCCTCTATGGAGTGCAAAACTTGGAAGTTTTGCTGTAGACAGAATCTTCCACCTGAGCTGGAAGACCAGGAAGACTTTTTCAAGGCACATACGGGCCTTATATAAATTATTTTTCTAACTGGGCTTTGACGTCAAGCAGCAAGCGGCCGGACAAATCTGTCCAAGAACCTTTTTTTCGGGGGCTAACTTGACTTTTATAAATTACATACAGCTGTTTTTTTGACACACTTAACAGTTCTGTAACTGGTCTGTGTTGAGCAGCAAGATAATTTAGGCACGTCTACTTCACAGTTCGGGGGATTGGGGTTTGAATCTCCCTCTGCAGACTTACTGTTGTTCTGTGTTAGGTTCATTAAAGACTCTAAAATGTGCATCGATTGGAATCAGAGTGTGAGTAGTTGTTTGTCTATATGTGCCATGCGATTTACTGGCAACCACCATTAATCAGCCCAGTTAGGTTCCAGCTCACCCGTGACCCCCACAAGTGCTACAAAAAAGTGATGGATGGATGGGGTGTGATGAACTCTGCCTAGTAAATACTGACGTCACCAGAACAACTGCTTGCTAGCTAGCTAACATTTTATAATGACAACACCGGTTTGATATGAAAATACCGTTAAGTAATTATTTGCGTTCATAGTGTTAATACTACACCAAATTTTAAAAAAGAAAAAGGCCACTGAATGTGTGCCACCCATTGAAAAAGTTGATGTGATGGCCGTGCACGTGGCAATAATTAACATTGCCACTTATGGCAACAGAGTGTGAGATCTGACTATGAAATACGATCTCAGATTCCTCGCAGGACAGAGATAACCAGTCAGGGAGGCAGAAAGGCCTGAGTGTGTTGACAGGGCCGCCATGGGCTCGAGTGAAGGCGGCCGCCTTGAAAGAGAGTCCTCACTCAGGTGGGGCATTCCTCGCTCATTCCCGAGAAGCCAGGTGAGCCGAGGACTTTGACTTTTGGGTTGCAAAAATAAAATTGTGTGTGTGTGTGTGTGTGTGTGTGTGTGTGTGTGTGGCGGGGTGGGTGTGGGGGGGCGGTCAGTCAGAGGCACCGTCAGACACCAGACAGCATTGTTGATGTGAAGATCTGCTGCAGTATTTGGGGGATCTGCTTGGTATCCATAGCAACAAAGGATCTTCCAGCCGGAAGGGTCTTTTGTAGTCTGATGCACAAAAATAAAGACACCAAATTTAAAAAAAGGAAGGGTGAACGCAGAGACACTCATATTTGGCTAGTAAATGGATGAAAGACAACATGGTCCAATCCATCTTTCAATCTTCTGTGTGAACAACAAAGAAGAGGAAGCGCACATAGTAAACAACAATGGAGGACATCTTTCTTCTTGACATCTGGACAATAAGACAAAAAGCTTTGGGGGTTTTTTTCTTCCCATTCTGGAAGTGACCATTCTCCAGCTTTCAGCCAACACACTAGTGCATCAAGCTGCACCCTTCGGGTGTTTGACATGCCAACTTTTTACAGTGGAAATGAAAATACAAAGAACATACTGAATGACAGCAACTGTATTTTTGACAGTGGAACTGCTAAGGTCGACTCAGGTCTTTCAAACCCTGCACTGGTTTGAAACCCTAACCCAGCCTTGAAATCTTAACCATGGCCTAAAACAGACTTGAAAGTCCTTTCAAACTTATCTACCTCTTGTCTGAAAATGATTTACAATTCCAAACCTTAGTTTCAAACCCGAGTTTCAAACTCTACTCTGAAACTCTTATCCTGGTTTAAAACCTTCATTTCAAACCTTAACCTTTAAAGGTTTAGCCTTTACACCTTAATTTGAAATCCTAGCTGTTGTTGAAAGCTCTGTGTGAAAAGGGCGGGTGAGCTACGGTTGTCACTTTAAGTCTTGTTTGTTAATGTGGTTGAACTCTGACACTGTTGTAGATGATTTCTTTATCAATTAATGATTAATAACACTTTCTTTGAGCCGCCGCTTTCAACTTTCCCATTTAACTTGTGTCCTGTTATTGACCCTTTCTTCTGTCATAATCCTCTCTTTACCCCCTTCTCACCTTTCGGCTTGATCGCCCAGAGAGCCGATGAAAATGGCGAAGGCGTTGACCTCGGGGTTTGAAGTGAGGACCTGGGCGAAGCGCTCAGGTCGGATGCCGTAGCGCTCCAGGTTAGCATCGCTTAGCACCACCACAAAGTGCTCGTCGGCCTCCTCCCGTGCTAGCTCCTTGATGCTGGCCGCCGTGGCCTCAAGCGTGTAGTCGCCGCTCATGCAGAACTGAGAGTGGGCGTGCATAGTCTATAGCGGATGGGAGGGCATAATGGGGGGGGGGGGGGCGAAAGCACAGAAAAAATATCATTATATTAATTGTGCAGAAGAGGAAAAGAACCCCCAAGACCTTAGCCCAGCGAGCCAAAGAATTAACTCAAGTGTGTTTTTGTGATGTCACAACAGAATACAGTATGAGCAGTATTAGCAAAAGAGGAAACTGTAACAAAACCATATACAGTGACTAAGGACCAAACCTTGCTGCGAGTAACTGATGCACCCCCAACCCCCTTCCAAAGGTTTACTACTGCCTACAGACTTTTTTTTTCCCATTAGGCAAGACTATGCCCTGACTAAATGAAGCTCCTGCCCTCACATCAACATTTCCCCTTGACACCAAGATGCTACAAAATAACGCTAAGGCAATATTATTAAAAAATATATCATAAAAATATAAAAATATACTCTTACCTTTCCATTATACAGTCAAACCTCGGTTTTCGAACGTCTCAGTTCTCGGCCAATTCAGTTTTCGACCAAAAATTTCAAGTTTTTTATGCCTCGGATGACGAACAAATTTCGGTTCTTGAACAAACTGAGCGCATTTGAATGCACCACTTGACTCCTCTCGCCTTCCTTACATGAGGAAATGACGCTTCATCGGGTAGATGAGGAAGAGACGCTTCCTCGTGTCGCTTTCCATTGTGAGCAGACGTGTTCAATAAACATTTTTATTTTAAAAAGAGGGTGGTTTCAGTTTTCGAACAATTCGGTTTTCGAACAGCCTTCTGGAACGGATTATGGACAAAAACCGAGGTTTGACTGTAAGTCCAATAGGTAAATTGAAAGGGTGAGTAGTTTTACTTTATTTTACCCTATTATAAATAGATTAATTTCTCTTCATATTTGTATAGAGTCAGAAATGCTAAAATGTAAAACCCTCTGGACAGTGGGGGTTGAGGATGCCGAACAGTTTCTTTCTATTTCCATTATTTCCTGCGGGAAAAATTGATTACAAATCTGAACAACCTAAACTTGAATCAGCCATTACGCAGCGGATCATAGTTGATTCTGCCGCTTTGACTGTACTTTGGCAGTAACTAAAAATGGCTGCAGTTAGAATAAAGTAACATTTCTCCAACCAACTACCTTAAGGACTTTTAGTCTCTGCTTGTTGTTCTTCGGGACTCTGTCCACTCGGACCAGATCGATGTCATAGCCGTCGCCCGAGTGGCCCATGATGTCGTACTGTGATCAAAAAAAGAACAACTGATGAGATTTGACAAGTGTAGAAATGATTGTGCTTTTGCATTTGCGAGTTGCAACAGCACCACCTTCACCGAGAATGACCCGAGCCCTCATGCCAGCTTGTGGTGGAGTGTGATGCCACATGATGCCCACTCAAGTATTTCAGCCCTGACGAATGTGTACATGCTTTCCATATACTTGTCAGGTTTCAGAGCAGGTTGGCCTGGCATCGCCAGGTCAAGTCTTCTATTTCAGTTCAGGATGTTATGTCCTCTATCTACTATGAGATGTTATGATCACAATGTTTCCAGACCATGTGGGAGCTCATTTGCACTGTTGCCAGGCAGGAAAATGTGTTTTGAAAGTGTGAAGTGAGTAAACCTCGTGAGATGTCAGTGCATTTTTTTTAAACTCTTGAAGAGATCGATTCATGACACTTTTCCTATGAGAAGAAAATGCAACTGGAACAAACTTAACCAGCATCTTGGAGAAGATTATATCCTACTTTGAAGGTTACAGTATACACAGGAAAAAGTAGTGGTTCTAGACCATTACCGTGAGGAATGTTGAAACGCAAACAGGATGTTAGGGTGTGACCACCCTCACCTTGAACTTGTGCTCATAGCTTTCGAAAGCCTCCATGACCATACACACAGCTTCCATAGTGCGCTCGAGGCGTCCGTCCACGCCGTTGAAGCGGTACATACTTCCAGACACATCGGCTAGCACACGTAGACGTTTGGGCTTTTGCTGTGGCGTTCCTGGCTGTGAACACAGGACACAAACACAATGGAAAATATGGAGTCAGTGACTAAAACAAAAACCCGCATTGGGATTAACTGGTGTAAACTACTAAACACGCGCACACAGGGAATTGATTCATTGATGGACGACAAATATGCAAAGTTTGGAGCTAAATGAGGCAGAAAAGCAATGCCTGACGACTGCAGGGTTGTATAATTAGCACAGGAAATTCCTCCTCAACGAGTAGGCATGAGAGTTGAAGACATGATGCCGGAGAAGAACGCCAGGGTGTAAGAATAATCTCACATATACCACTGGAATGTACTGACTGACACAAAGGTCAACTGTACGTGTGTGTGTGTGGGGGGGGGTAATTGTGTGTGTGTTTAAAGGTGTGGTGCAGTGGGCGGGAAAAACAAAAGAAAATCATTTTCACTTCGGGGTCCAGTTCTCCTCTGCGTTTATAAATAGCCCTTTCGCCGGTGAGGCCGTCGATGATTTTTGCATCGTCCAGTTCTCCCAGAGCCTGGTTCTTTAGCCACTGGCGCTCCTTGGCTTTAGCCTGGAAAACACACACACACACACACACACACACACACACGCACACACACACACACACACACACACACACACGCACACACACACACACACACACACACACACACGCACACACACACACACACACACACACACACACGCACACACACACACACACACACAGACATACACAACATCAGGCGGTTTTTCCACTTGAAAATAGTAACAGCGGAAGGCCACAAACACATCAGTCGCAAAAACCTCAACTGTTAAAATGCCCCCATGATTAACATCTGTGGTAGGCAGTGACAAAAGTCCAAAAGCAGATATTTCAGGTTCAGAGTCAGTGCTTTACTTGAGTATTTACTTTTATGACTATTTTTAATGTTTCATCTACACATTTGAAAATGGATAACTGCAATTTTTTTTTTCTCCAAACTGCAAGTGTGACTATGCAACATAAAAACCGACGCAAGTAAAGAACCAGATCCATCCATCCCCTGTACCGTTTATTCGGGTCACAGGTGTGCTGGATCATTTTATGTGGCCCTCACAATCTCTAATGCAGGTGCTTATATGTGGCAAAATCTCCTGGGTGTTGAAAGAATGAGGGGGCTTCCCTAAAACCCAGTCACACAATGCATTGCTGAAAAGTTTCCAGGAAAGCATCATCTTCTGTGTGTGCGTGTGTGCGTGTGTGTGTGTGTGTGTGTGTGTGTGTGTATGCGTGCGTGCATGCTAAATCACTCATCAAGTATGATAAAAATAACATGACTTCATGGCATCGTCCTTGTGTAATCCCCCTCATATTAACGGCCCGCGGTGACGAGGACAAACAAGCACTGTTGTTCACGTTCAAAGCTGCTGCTTTGAACACCTGGATGGAGGGACGTGGGGGTGGGCGTGGGTGGGAAGCACACACGACATGAGCACAAAAGAGCCTCACACCTGGACAGGAGAATAATAGAGCTAGCATGGCCGCTCTGTAATCATTCTGATATGACACACACCTCTGCACACATGCACTTGAGTTCTCACAGGGATCCTCAACAACTCGCAAACAAGGTCAAAACAATGAAATCACTCTCTCAATGGAATATAGCAAATATGTTTTTCATTTCGGCGCTATTATATTTTGGTCGCTAGGATACATACTGTATGCTAAAAAACAAAGTTGTTGTTTTTTTTATGGTTAGTAGTACCAGTAGTAGTAGCCCAAGAGTTGCTTGATCATGAATTGCCCAATACATTTATTTCCAAGGACCTCCTCTTCTGTGCCTTTCTGTGACTCCTCCAGTGTCTCTAACTCTGTTTTATCCTGCTGTGACACTCTGAAGCTCAGTGACCACTTTCTTCTGTGAACATGCTTTTTGAAGCCCCGCAATGGCGAGGAGTTGTTCATCAAGGGAATGTCGTCTTGGCTTATTAAGAAATTATGTTGTGATGTTTCAAGGTCTCGTGCCACATTTTCTAAAACTAATATTTGACACCCTTTTATCGGGTTTGAATGATCATTTAGGTTGCAAATGCCCAGAATGCCCTTGTCAGGGTATTCCAGTTGGTCAAAAACTTTCTGAACGGACGGTTTTCTCATTAATAATCAACAAGTAAATGAGCTTTGCTCAGATTGGATCGCTGTTCTGCTTAATATGAATATCGTAGCTGCTTGTTATTGATGATACTAGTGTAGCCTGTACTACCGGGGACAAATTCCTTGTGTGTTCTACATACTTGGCTGATGAACATGATTCAGATTCTGATTCTGATATGGAAAACAGCTTTCCTGTGATTGGTAGTTGATGATGTCTTGACTGTTGATACATGGACATCGTGAACTGTGAGCTATAAGATTTTGTCTGTTCCCTCCCATTATATGTCTCGGTTATGGTAAATTGGCACTTGAGTCAACTCATGACTTTGTCTTACATTGTCTATAAAAGTCGGGGAAAAAAGCTAACATTGTACTTGACTGCTAACTTTAGCTTACACACTCTCACAAGGGTGGTACAGTGGATGAGTGGTTAGCGCATCCATTTCACAGTTCTGAGGTTGGTCTGCATTTTCCAATGTTAGCTTATGAAAAACACCTAACAATGGAGTTATTGGCTAATTTTGACTTACATACTCAATGTAAATCAAAGGCAAACATTGAGATTAACAACGATAGTTAGCTAACCTGCTGTATTAGCCTGTGAATGTCATATTTTAAAACCCTTACAACCTGTGTCTTTTTTTTAAACTTTTTTTATTTTGAAGTGGTTTATCAAAGGTTTTCCAGGAATGTTCCCAGATTTTCCTCCCCTGAAGAAACTAAGTAGTATGTCAGAAAAGTTAAACATGACCAGCAAACCTGCAAAGTGTCCAGGATAATGCGCAGGGACTGAACTTGTCTCCTGACAGCACTGGAGAATCGCTCGTATGTGGTGGCGTCATACTCACTCATATCGATCTCCTTCAGCCTGTAGAGAGACGGATGCAATTTTATATTCATTGAATGTCCTTTAGCCTGTAGAGAGACGGATGCAATTTTATATTCATTAAATGTCATGAATTTGACATTTCTTTCTTTATTTATCATAATCCATAGGATGGCGAATTGGAAAGGCATTTTGTAATACTCTACAAACTTGTGAATAAAAATCTAGAAAATATATGAGAAAATAATTACTTTTAGGAGAATAAAATTGTAATCTGACAAAAATAAAGCAAAAAAGTCTATTCTAGCCATCATCATGTGTCTTCAGGATAAAAATGCCACCTGCAGTTTGACAGTATTAACGTTATAAATCAAAGTCCATTCCTTATATCTTGTTATTTATGGAAAATGTGACACATACAATATAATGCTCTTTTTTTTGCATTTGGACAAAATCCATTTCCTGTGTCGCATCAGTACCTTTTTGAACGCATCTATTTTTTTAAGAAATCTTTTACTTTGTCCATTTATACCTGTGAGAGAGACAGGTGTGCTATGTCTTGTCTGTGTAATCCCATCATCATACTTCAGCATTACCTACCTACATAGAATCCTCTTGAGGGGTCATTAAGCATCTTACCTGCACTGTGTTTGCATAAACGGGCATGTGTGTGCACGCGCGTGTGTGTGTGTATTTGAAACATGTGACGACAAGCAGACTGTGATTGCACAAAGATACACAGATAGGAAGATATTGTAACTAAGTACGGTACGTGTCACAGCTCGCCACCGTATCTACAGTATCTCTGTGTGTGTGCGTGTGTGTACGCTTGCCTATTGTCTATGTGTGACTGCTTGCATGAGGACAGACAGACACAATAATCATGTACAGACTGCGGGCGTGAGCCACACAAACACATACAAACAAAATTTAGGGACTCAGACAATAAACCACAAGTATTCCAACCAGGAAATGCCTCACGTCTCGACAGAATACATGACGACACCCTCCCTAAAGGGTGGATAAATTAAGGTCTTGATTTCAAGGGTGGCGGCCCGGTGGTCGACTGGTTAGCGCGTCGGCCTCACAGTGCAGAGGTGCAGGGTTTGATTCCGGCCCCAGCCTTCCTGTGTGGAGTTTCCTCACACATTCCAAAAACATGCACGACAGGCTGATTGAACACTCGAAATTGTCCGTAGGTGTGAGTGTGAGCGTGGATGGTTGTAAATCTCTCTGTGCCCTGCGATTGGCTGGCAACCAGTTCAGGGTGTCCCCCGCCCGCTGACCGAAGACAGCTGGGATAGGCTCCAGCATGCCTTGCGACCCTTGTGAGGATGAAGCGGATCGGAAAATGGATGGAATTTCAAGGGTGTTTTGGGATGAACATGACCAAAATACTGAGTATGATGCAGTGCAGTGCGCTAAATGAACATACTCTGATCCTACCTCTCTGACACTGTCATTCAAAACTGACCATAATTACACAGACATCATCATCTCAATGTGATCATAATGCCTCACTTAGGGCCCTGTTTCGATATGCAAGTGCCTGTGTGCCCGGCGTAAAAATGGGCACATCTTCCTTTGGATGCCAGGGCAAGTCTGGTCTAGTGTGTTTGAGACCGCGATATTGCCTCACTGGGCATTCTGGTGCAGGGAACTGCCGTGCCCCCGATGCACCTGATAATTTGGTTACAGGAAGTAGACTATGCTCGGCATTACAACGGACATATCTCCATTTTCATATGAGAGCAATCTCGCGTTTTTGTGAATTTTGGTAGACCCGCTTATGCCTCACTGGCCATTCCAGGTGTTGCAGCTGATGCCAATAGAAAGAAAACTCCACCTCTGCGTACAGTTAAAATAGTGCGGATTTTTAATGCGACACCACGGAAGAGCTATGGAGCTAAGATTGAGGCTTGCACCCTGGCTACACCAAATTATAGTATGAAAACAATGCATTGCAACATCTTCCAAGGTCCTCTCTCTCTCTCTCTCTCTCTCTCTCTCTCTCTCTCTCTCTCTCTCTCTCTCTCTCTCCCTCTCTCTCTCCTGCTCTCTCAAGCTGCAAAGTTTAATCAAAGTTCAACGTTATGTTTAGTTTGTACATACCTTCAGGCTGTAAACTAATGGTGGCTATGTAGGAGCAGATGCTTGCTGTTGCGAAATGCTGCGATTTACACATGATCCGATGAGTCGACTAATTGTTACTACTATAGCTGACTAGTTCATGAGCAAAATAATCGTTTGTGGTAGCCGAAGTTGAGAATTCTCATTGCATAACGGACAGAAAGTAGGTTAGTGCTCAACATTAACATGTGTTATTAACGTGACTTGCATAAAACTTGACAGGGAATGCAGTAAATGAAACCTGAATAAGAACTGCGTGTGTGTGTGTGTGTGTGTGTGTGTGTGTGTGTGTGTGTGTGTGTGTGTGTGTGTGTGTGTGTGTGTGTGTGTGTGTGTGGAGGGGAAGGTTGACGGGGCGTTATATCCTCCGCCCTCCGAGCTAAACCTCCTACCATGCCTACACCACCCCAGGTAAAACTGTCTAGAACTACTTGTGCTCAAATTCAAAAAACAAAAATGAAAATACATTAAAAAAAAGACAAAAAAACAAAAACAAAAAAACCCTGAGGTTCTAGGGAAAAAAGTAAAGACATTTTTAGGGGCACATAGTCATCTCTGATTAAAATTTCCTGTTGACCAGGGTTTTCAATTTTAATTATTCGTTATGAGAAAAATAGTAATAATAAACCGAGATTTGATTTAGCATTGCAACACAGCCACGAACAAGGGAAAGCCCCGCTTTGGTGAGATGTCATCACTGCGGTTAATCACAGAGCTGATATTGAGTGTCTAACAACTAATGAGCTAAAGTGTGCTTGCGTTTGAATGGATGCTTGCAACTATGATGACAGTTGTTTACTACGCATTCCGCACTCTTTGAGAGAATCAACTGTTGTCCGGCCACATCCCAGTGAGCCCACAGAGAGAGAAGCATAGCACCGCTACTTCCTCCACACATTCCTCTGGTGTGTATGCATGTGTGTGTGTGTGAGTACCGCGACTGCTGCTAAATCTTCCACATTCCACAGATTATATTTAACACAGTAAAGAAAGTGAGAAAATAGCAAGTTATGCTCAAAGAGGAGTGACCCCCTCCCTGCCCCACAAAAAAGAACTACCACATACATAAGGTGGAGTTGCCGACACTAAGAAACAATCTACATGTATTTTTCAACTCTTTGAGACTTGTGCATGTAATCTCTGTGGGGTTGTTAAATTCGGGTCAAAAAAAGTTCAAAAGCTCCAATGTTCTTTTCAAAACAGTGTCACAACCTACTAAATAAATGTGTATGACTAAACTTGTCATTAATTTTGAATGCTCTTAAATAGTAATTGAATTCCTGCAATCTGACTGTGGTCATGCCGAATCGCACACGCAGATGCAGCACAAGCAGACTTGAGCTAAAACACAAAACAGCGTGATATAACTTTTGGTCCCATAGACCGCAATGACATTGTCCCATATTGTTTTTATTTCACCAATTACCACGCTGTGTTCATGCGTCTGTTGTGTGCTTTTTTTTGGGGTGGGGTGGCAGGTGTGCATGTGCATGTGACATAGTAAGTACGTTCTCGACACGATTGGCTGCCCCCGCCGCTGACGGACTGGGCTGAGTGAAATAATGACGGAAGGATGATGCTGTGCCCACCTCTGAAATTCACATTTACATAACATTTTCTTTTCGTGTGTCGGTAAGTGCTGCTGTTTTGCTTACCAACATAGCTGTCCGAGGTCAAATGGGTTCAGCAATCAAGAAATGAATGTCCGTTTAGGAACAATAACAGAGCCTCTTTACCCGGACCATGGTCGATCACATTATTGTGGAGCTAGCGATCGACTGGAACACTTTTTTTTTTTTTTTTGCCCTCTCTATTTAAAATGCAGTGAGATTCTACATTGCATCTGAAAGCCTGTTTACCTGCCTTGGTAGGTGTTGCATTTTTGGTTAGCAACAGAGTGCGAATGGGCTCAGTAGTTATTAAATAACAAGAGATAATTACAAGAGATAATTACAGGACTCCAGGGCCCGACCGCTAAATAAGGCATAAAATAACACAACTTGCTTTGCTCATCTAAGCTTTGCTTATTAAAATTTGCTTTGTTTTGAATGACAGGTCCAGACAATGATCTGATCAACAAATTAATTTTTTAAATATATATTTAAGGATACAGATGGGGGTATGGTATAGATTTATGTGTCATAAATAATGAAACCCCCTGCTGTTAATAGTTAATTACATAAAGGTAAAAACAATTGACAAACATTGGCCATTTGGCTGATTATTTTGGCCAATCATTGAAGAGCCTTAAATTGAGGATTACAATTGTTTTATCGAAGAAAAATACCAGTTATAGGGTTTCTTTACACAGTAGATGGCAACTACTGGTATGTCATGGAAATTTTTTCAACTCTTGTTGCAGGTTCGCTTAAACAGGAATCAATTTGAAATATGACCCTCGATGCGAAAGTTTAAAAAAACGCCGCTGGAAAAACATTTTGGAGCCCTTCCAATTTTCAAAAAAAAGAAAAAAAACTATATACCATTTATGCTGATCTAATTTGAAAAGGGGATGATGGCTCAGACCTGCCAGGCATGTCGACACAGCCGCTTGAGTAAAGGATTGTGTCTGTGTGTATGCGTTTGTGTGCATACACTCTGCCATTTCGGCATACCTGAGCCTGTTTTTGCTTGCGAGCCTTAACGACTGCAGGCAATTTAAAACGGCAGGATCATAGATGGTTGATGTTTAACCTGAAGCTGAGTAAACAAAGGACCGTTTTGGTGGATGTACGAATGAATGGATAAGAAAGACAAAATTTGCATCGACTCTATTTGTGAAGGGAACAATTTTTAGAGCATGTGGTGACATGATTTTTCCAAAAAGATGGAGAGCAAGTGGGGGAAAACGTTGGGAAACGGAAAAAACAGAGCGAGAACAGAAGAGGAGATTCACAAAAGGAACGCATGAGAGGATGAAGGGAATCACTGTGCGTCACGATAATCAGGGGAGGAGGACAGGGGATGGGGGTAGGGGGTGAGGGGCTAAAAGAGAGTAAAAGGGAACAAAACAGAGAACAGAGACAGCCTTCATAGTTGAGTTTCTGAAAAAAGGGTGTCCTCTCGGCTGCCCACACGTGTGCACCTGCACGCACATCCGCACATGTATTCATGAGACCAAGTATGGAAGACCTTATTCATCTATCCACACATTCTTCAGCTATTGTTCCACAGTTGTTTTTTTTTTTTTTTTTACACTACAGTGAGGTAATTGTGCAAGCCAAAGCAAGTGGTGAAGCGCGACAGATCAATCGAGTGCATAGCGGCTGCGCCCACGTGACACGACCCCATCCACTTAACTTCACGGCAGGGACAAGTGGAGTCAGTGGGTGTGTACGAGGCAGGCAAACGGCGGGGAGAGACAGACCAATCGTGTGCATTGTCACTCCTCACACGTGACACTGCTACAGCCAGTCAACTTTTGCACACCAATCGTGTGCAGAGGACTCTTGCCTCGGGGCACTATGACTTCAACATGACATGCCGCAGCCAATCAATTTAGAACCAACCTGTCTTTGAAAGCTTTTTCTGCCATCTCTCGCGCCGCTCTGCGGACCTCCTCTGGGACGGCGTCCTTCTCTGCCTGGGAAACCTGGAACACCTTGTGTCCCGCATCTAAGCGATACGGGCCCCCTTTCCCACCCAGCCCCGCAGTGTCTCGACCTCCTACAGAGAAAACATCACAAAAGAACATAAGGTCAAGACTTTTATTTTGTGTTTTCTCAGAGTACTTTGACTGCCTCCCAAACTCTAAAAACATGCATGGTAGAGTAAGTGAAGACTCTAAATTGCCCATTGATGTGAATTTGAGGGTGAGTGAATGTTTGTCTATAAGTGCCTTGAGAAAGACTGCCGAGCAGTCCAGGGTGTGACTTGCCTATCCTTGCCAAAGTCAGCTGCAATAGGCTCTAGATCACCTGCAGTGCTCAAGATGAAAAGTGATGCATTGTAGAAAATGTAAACCTGATTGATTGATGCATTATTTTTAATAATAGTGTATGATCATTTGTATTTGTCATTATATATTGAACATAATGCTGTAAAATGAATTTGATGTTATAACATCAATACAGTGTGTGTGTGTGAGAGAGAGAGAGAGAGAGAGAGAGAGAGAGAGAGAGAGAGAGAGAGAGAGAGAGAGAGAGAGAGAGAGAGAGAGAGAGAGAGAGAGAGAGAGAGAGAGAGAGAGAGAGAGAGAGAGAGAGAGAGAGAGAGAGAGAGAGAGAGAGAGAGAGAGAGAGAGAGAGAGAGAGAGAGAGAGAGAGAGAGAGAGAGAGAGAGAGAGAGAGAGAGAGAGAGAGAGAGAGAGAGAGAGAGAGAGAGAGAGAGAGAGAGAGAGAGAGAGAGAGAGAGAGAGAGAGAGAGAGAGAGAGAGAGAGAGAGAGAGAGAGAGAGAGAGAGAGAGAGAGAGAGAGAGAGAGAGAGAGAGAGAGAGAGAGAGAGAGAGAGAGAGAGAGAGAGAGAGAGAGAGAGAGAGAGAGAGAGAGAGAGAGAGAGAGAGAGAGAGAGAGAGAGAGAGAGAGAGAGAGAGAGAGAGAGAGAGAGAGAGAGAGAGAGAGAGAGAGAGAGAGAGAGAGAGAGAGAGAGAGAGAGAGAGAGAGAGAGAGAGAGAGAGAGAGAGAGAGAGAGAGAGAGAGAGAGAGAGAGAGAGAGAGAGAGAGAGAGAGAGAGAGAGAGAGAGAGAGAGAGAGAGAGAGAGAGAGAGAGAGAGAGAGAGAGAGAGAGAGAGAGAGAGAGAGAGAGAGAGAGAGAGAGAGAGAGAGAGAGAGAGAGAGAGAGAGAGAGAGAGAGAGAGAGAGAGAGAGAGAGAGAGAGAGAGAGAGAGAGAGAGAGAGAGAGAGAGAGAGAGAGAGAGAGAGAGAGAGAGAGAGAGAGAGAGAGAGAGAGAGAGAGAGAGAGAGAGAGAGAGAGAGAGAGAGAGAGAGAGAGAGAGAGAGAGAGAGAGAGAGAGAGAGAGAGAGAGAGAGAGAGAGAGAGAGAGAGAGAGAGAGAGAGAGAGAGAGAGAGAGAGAGAGAGAGAGAGAGAGAGAGAGAGAGAGAGAGAGAGAGAGAGAGAGAGAGAGAGAGAGAGAGAGAGAGAGAGAGAGAGAGAGAGAGAGAGAGAGAGAGAGAGAGAGAGAGAGAGAGAGAGAGAGAGAGAGAGAGAGAGAGAGAGAGAGAGAGAGAGAGAGAGAGAGAGAGAGAGAGAGAGAGAGAGAGAGAGAGAGAGAGAGAGAGAGAGAGAGAGAGAGAGAGAGAGAGAGAGAGAGAGAGAGAGAGAGAGAGAGAGAGAGAGAGAGAGAGAGAGAGAGAGAGAGAGAGAGAGAGAGAGAGAGAGAGAGAGAGAGAGAGAGAGAGAGAGAGAGAGAGAGAGAGAGAGAGAGAGAGAGAGAGAGAGAGAGAGAGAGAGAGAGAGAGAGAGAGAGAGAGAGAGAGAGAGAGAGAGAGAGAGAGAGAGAGAGAGAGAGAGAGAGAGAGAGAGAGAGAGAGAGAGAGAGAGAGAGAGAGAGAGAGAGAGAGAGAGAGAGAGAGAGAGAGAGAGAGAGAGAGAGAGAGAGAGAGAGAGAGAGAGAGAGAGAGAGAGAGAGAGAGAGAGAGAGAGAGAGAGAGAGAGAGAGAGAGAGAGAGAGAGAGAGAGAGAGAGAGAGAGAGAGAGAGAGAGAGAGAGAGAGAGAGAGAGAGAGAGAGAGAGAGAGAGAGAGAGAGAGAGAGAGAGAGAGAGAGAGAGAGAGAGAGAGAGAGAGAGAGAGAGAGAGAGAGAGAGAGAGAGAGAGAGAGAGAGAGAGAGAGAGAGAGAGAGAGAGAGAGAGAGAGAGAGAGAGAGAGAGAGAGAGAGAGAGAGAGAGAGAGAGAGAGAGAGAGAGAGAGAGAGAGAGAGAGAGAGAGAGAGAGAGAGAGAGAGAGAGAGAGAGAGAGAGAGAGAGAGAGAGAGAGAGAGAGAGAGAGAGAGAGAGAGAGAGAGAGAGAGAGAGAGAGAGAGAGAGAGAGAGAGAGAGAGAGAGAGAGAGAGAGAGAGAGAGAGAGAGAGAGAGAGAGAGAGAGAGAGAGAGAGAGAGAGAGAGAGAGAGAGAGAGAGAGAGAGAGAGAGAGAGAGAGAGAGAGAGAGAGAGAGAGAGAGAGAGAGAGAGAGAGAGAGAGAGAGAGAGAGAGAGAGAGAGAGAGAGAGAGAGAGAGAGAGAGAGAGAGAGAGAGAGAGAGAGAGAGAGAGAGAGAGAGAGAGAGAGAGAGAGAGAGAGAGAGAGAGAGAGAGAGAGAGAGAGAGAGAGAGAGAGAGAGAGAGAGAGAGAGAGAGAGAGAGAGAGAGAGAGAGAGAGAGAGAGAGAGAGAGAGAGAGAGAGAGAGAGAGAGAGAGAGAGAGAGAGAGAGAGAGAGAGAGAGAGAGAGAGAGAGAGAGAGAGAGAGAGAGAGAGAGAGAGAGAGAGAGAGAGAGAGAGAGAGAGAGAGAGAGAGAGAGAGAGAGAGAGAGAGAGAGAGAGAGAGAGAGAGAGAGAGAGAGAGAGAGAGAGAGAGAGAGAGAGAGAGAGAGAGAGAGAGAGAGAGAGAGAGAGAGAGAGAGAGAGAGAGAGAGAGAGAGAGAGAGAGAGAGAGAGAGAGAGAGAGAGAGAGAGAGAGAGAGAGAGAGAGAGAGAGAGAGAGAGAGAGAGAGAGAGAGAGAGAGAGAGAGAGAGAGAGAGAGAGAGAGAGAGAGAGAGAGAGAGAGAGAGAGAGAGAGAGAGAGAGAGAGAGAGAGAGAGAGAGAGAGAGAGAGAGAGAGAGAGAGAGAGAGAGAGAGAGAGAGAGAGAGAGAGAGAGAGAGAGAGAGAGAGAGAGAGAGAGAGAGAGAGAGAGAGAGAGAGAGAGAGAGAGAGAGAGAGAGAGAGAGAGAGAGAGAGAGAGAGAGAGAGAGAGAGAGAGAGAGAGAGAGAGAGAGAGAGAGAGAGAGAGAGAGAGAGAGAGAGAGAGAGAGAGAGAGAGAGAGAGAGAGAGAGAGAGAGAGAGAGAGAGAGAGAGAGAGAGAGAGAGAGAGAGAGAGAGAGAGAGAGAGAGAGAGAGAGAGAGAGAGAGAGAGAGAGAGAGAGAGAGAGAGAGAGAGAGAGAGAGAGAGAGAGAGAGAGAGAGAGAGAGAGAGAGAGAGAGAGAGAGAGAGAGAGAGAGAGAGAGAGAGAGAGAGAGAGAGAGAGAGAGAGAGAGAGAGAGAGAGAGAGAGAGAGAGAGAGAGAGAGAGAGAGAGAGAGAGAGAGAGAGAGAGAGAGAGAGAGAGAGAGAGAGAGAGAGAGAGAGAGAGAGAGAGAGAGAGAGAGAGAGAGAGAGAGAGAGAGAGAGAGAGAGAGAGAGAGAGAGAGAGAGAGAGAGAGAGAGAGAGAGAGAGAGAGAGAGAGAGAGAGAGAGAGAGAGAGAGAGAGAGAGAGAGAGAGAGAGAGAGAGAGAGAGAGAGAGAGAGAGAGAGAGAGAGAGAGAGAGAGAGAGAGAGAGAGAGAGAGAGAGAGAGAGAGAGAGAGAGAGAGAGAGAGAGAGAGAGAGAGAGAGAGAGAGAGAGAGAGAGAGAGAGAGAGAGAGAGAGAGAGAGAGAGAGAGAGAGAGAGAGAGAGAGAGAGAGAGAGAGAGAGAGAGAGAGAGAGAGAGAGAGAGAGAGAGAGAGAGAGAGAGAGAGAGAGAGAGAGAGAGAGAGAGAGAGAGAGAGAGAGAGAGAGAGAGAGAGAGAGAGAGAGAGAGAGAGAGAGAGAGAGAGAGAGAGAGAGAGAGAGAGAGAGAGAGAGAGAGAGAGAGAGAGAGAGAGAGAGAGAGAGAGAGAGAGAGAGAGAGAGAGAGAGAGAGAGAGAGAGAGAGAGAGAGAGAGAGAGAGAGAGAGAGAGAGAGAGAGAGAGAGAGAGAGAGAGAGAGAGAGAGAGAGAGAGAGAGAGAGAGAGAGAGAGAGAGAGAGAGAGAGAGAGAGAGAGAGAGAGAGAGAGAGAGAGAGAGAGAGAGAGAGAGAGAGAGAGAGAGAGAGAGAGAGAGAGAGAGAGAGAGAGAGAGAGAGAGAGAGAGAGAGAGAGAGAGAGAGAGAGAGAGAGAGAGAGAGAGAGAGAGAGAGAGAGAGAGAGAGAGAGAGAGAGAGAGAGAGAGAGAGAGAGAGAGAGAGAGAGAGAGAGAGAGAGAGAGAGAGAGAGAGAGAGAGAGAGAGAGAGAGAGAGAGAGAGAGAGAGAGAGAGAGAGAGAGAGAGAGAGAGAGAGAGAGAGAGAGAGAGAGAGAGAGAGAGAGAGAGAGAGAGAGAGAGAGAGAGAGAGAGAGAGAGAGAGAGAGAGAGAGAGAGAGAGAGAGAGAGAGAGAGAGAGAGAGAGAGAGAGAGAGAGCCTCGGCTAGGTCACCTGTGCCACCTGCCCACTGGTTTCCGCCCACATGTGGTGCATTGTTTGCATCCACCTTGCCGTGTTTTGGGGCAGAGACATCCAAGCCACTGTCCCTTTGGACGGTAATCTGGAAGAAAGAAAATAGGTATTTTTATTTTTTTTTTTTACAAAGATTAAAAATTAGGGTTGGAAACCACCACAATGCCTTACGCTGGGCACATCGTTGATTTTATGAAGCATATAAACAAACAAAATGTGAATATGTTCCACATAAAACACACTTCCACAGAGGTGGAGTGATCAGGACCAAGACATGCCGCGAACAGCGAAAATTCCAGATTAATTGATGCCCCCTTCAAGAAATGTTTATATTTGGTCATGGATGTCACAGCATTGTGGCAAACCACTATTTTTGGCTCAATGAAACACCTCAACTCATTTCAACATAGTTACTTGACACCAAAACGCCAAAAACTGGCACCAAAGTAATACATTTATTACTTTGGCCGGAAAACACAAACAGCAAAATAATTAGCTTTTTTTTCGGTGAATAACAGAGGATAGGTTCTTAAAATAATCAGCGAGCAGGTGAATTGATGAATGCCGAACTGCTGTCCGCATATTTCAGTACCACAGCCATATCAACACCACTAGGTACATCACTTTTACTGTTACACAGCACTCACTAAAGGTGAAACATTGTCACAACTGGGGCCCTTTCACACAGAGACACACGCTAACACAACAACATCATGAAATTACCATCTGTAATCATTGGGTATGAAACTTCACACCATGTCCCTACTCCCGGTATTGTGGACTTCCCTAACATAAAGGCACCATGTGAGTTATGATCTTGACTGTTTTTGCTGGGCTTGTCACAATGTGCGACTTATCATGACATAGCAGGCACGTACTATCTGTTTCAAAATGCCGCGCCTTTAACGAGTCTTAGGGCCCGCTATATTTAGCACAGATTATCTGACCCAGTCGGTATGTAGAGGAGATTATACATATAGGCATGTCTCATTGACTTTTATTACTCAATGTAACTATCACACTTTTAAATATCCATTCCCAGAGGCAGGCCTACTTATAAATGTTCGAATTAATTTGAATGGACTGCATTTTCGTATTGGGAGTCACGCAGTCCTACTCACAATTGTATTTTATACTGAATATCAAGTGTGATTCATGATTGGAATGGTACAGTGTTACAATTAACCTCGTGCTCTGATTCTTAAGGTTTTTTTGGGAGTATGACAGTTTAATGACAACAACAAAAACACAAAAATAACATCTGATCGATTTATTGCTGCTTTCACCACAGTGCACGCAGCAGCCAGGTAGACAGGTATACTCCCATAACGCCACAATGTTGCATTAATCTTTTTCCAGTTTGACAGAAAAAAAAGAAAAATCTAATCACACTTTTCCTGACAAATTTCACTAGTTTTCAAATTATATAACTTTTGCGTGATGAGCACAACAGGATGGACTTGGAAAATGAAAGAATTTGTTGAATGTGAGACTGAAGAAAGAAAAACACTCAATTTTAATGATCGATCTAAAAAAGTGGTTGTCGCCTGACTGTGTTTTTTGTTTTTGTTTTGAGTACTTAGAGGGGGGAAACGCCCCCCCCCCTCAGCAAGTATCATAGATGGGCCTCGTCTCCATCATATGATCTGTCTGCTGTCATATCCATGTACAGTATGTGAGTGATGCATGAACATGAGCTTTGCTGCACACATGCCTGCCCTCACGCACAGGAATGCTTTGCAGTTGGCTCGAGGCCGTGGTTATGAACGCGATTATGATCACCTGACACACACACACACACATGCACAGTTAACTGCCAGGTCATCAGACTGGCCTCCATCCACCTGCCCCTCCTGTCAGGAATCGAGTCGGGTTCGTCCATTTTAGGGGGTCCCTGCTTCGTAATGTGAGCATAGGGCGCCAAGGGGCTTATGGGAAAGGGGTGACTAACGCTATCCATTTGAGTTTAGAGAACGTGTGCGTCACTGGGACAGTGACGCCACCGCATGGCACGCATGACTTTGTCCGCCACAACCATCTGCTCCTCTCCACCGGTAAAATGGCACATTATGATTGGATTTACATCTCGGCTAATGAATGAGAAGAATGGCTGATCATACCCTATGCCTCATTAAATGTAACAACATTAAATGTTGTTACATTTCTGTTTTAACTGTGTCTGTAGAGTTAATAAACATTTAATGATGGTGATGGTATGGCCCTGAAACAAATTATTTTGATTACCCAATTACCATTATTTACTTGGCAAAATTTGCCAATAACGGCATTCAGCACCGGCATCCCCTCAAGAACTGCTCAAATTCCAAATGTTTTTGCAGTCTGGTCTGAGTGTTAAGCATCTCCACAAAAATGAAACATATTTCAGAGCAGAGTGTGACGTGTAAGCAGGTAGTCTGGTATTGAGGTGAGGGATGTAAACGGTGTGGTGAGAAGTACATAGAGCGTCTCTGTTATTCACATACAGTAGAGTTAATGTTGTTTCTCCGGAGCCAACAGCAAGCACAGCGGCTGTCTTGTCTGCAGTAGACGAGGTGTGCCTCCATCGAAGAAGAAGTGACTATTGAGGAATGTGTACGTATGCGCCCAAATGTTATCTTTTCAGGTGTTTGGCTTTGTTCTTGATGACTCGCTATTTTGATTTCTACTTGTTTAGGAATCAAATTTTGGTCCTTATCTTAGATTATACTTTCTATTTTCACTTCTACAGCAGCCCATTTAGGTGGCCACCACTGAATTGCACATAAGTGTTCAAATGCATTATGCCATGATGGCAACTTGTTACATTTCCTTGCCTGTTGCCACCTGATCCTCACTCAATCTGTTGATATGTGAAATAGTTATGTGCATACATAATCGTCAATATGAACACATTTGCACTTCTGGTTAGATGCTAAGTGCATTACAGAGGCTGTACAGTATACCTGAGTCTCCTGCACAAAGACACTAAAGTCAACTCTAATCACTAAATATAACCACTGCGGGATAAAATATGCAAGAAACAATAATGCCTATCTGTGTTCAGATGTTCAGACACGGTTGCGTGCATGTGGACGTCGACATTATCTGAAGAATGCGTCTGTCTGTGCTCTGCAATGTGGGCGCCAACACAATGCCGCCTCAGTCTACAGATCAATATAGCAAGGGTCATAGCTCTTGCATCATCACTACAAAGCCCGTCCATTCATTAACGCCAGCAAGCCCAACAGCGCATACATTTCGGGGTGGGCAGGGAGCAATCCACATCAGGAATGTTTCCAGTGGATACCTTCTGAGAATCTCCTCTCAGAGCTCAATTTTGTGAGCTCATTCACAAAATAGCACTGCCACCCAGTGGTATAAAGTGACAATGCAGGGTACCTGCTGTGATGACAGTAGTCCCCAGTGGTGGGGAGTTGCCAAATACTGTATGTTGCCCACATAAGATTATAAATGTATAAATGTTAACAATAATAATAATCAATAAATAAGTTCTCTAAATAATTACTTGAATAAGAGTATGTATTAAAAATACTTAACTCAGAGCGATTTCTGATTTGTTTTAATCAGCATACTTTTCAAATAGTAATGTGCAAATTCAGGTCGTGACTATATTACTTGAATCAAAACAATAAGAACGTTTATAAAATAACAAATTAAAACTAATTCAATTTCTTAGTCTCCTCAATCCAGTTGAGCCACTTCTGACTTCGCTTGACAAGAGGAATGCAACATTTGTAGCCCATATCTAGCATTTGTCTGTGTGCGGTGGCTCTTTATGTAGCGATTCAAGCCTCAGTACACTCCTTGGGAGGCTCCCCAAATTGTTGTATGGATTTCGCTTGACAATACTCTAAAGGCTGCGATTATCACCTTATCACACCACTCAATTTTATGTTAACATATTTAACTACACTAGTGTGTGAACAGCCAGCTTTTTTAGCAGTGACATTTTGTGACTTAGCCTCCTTGTGAAGGGTGTTGATGACCGTCTTCTGTACATCTCTCAAGTCAGAAGCCTTCTCCCCTGATTTTAAATACGACTGAGCAACTGTTTAAAGGCTCAGGAAACATTTGCAGATATTCTGCGTTAATTAACTGATTTGAGAGTTTCCAAAAGAAAATTGTCATAATATTGAAATGTTCTAAGACACTGATTTTACATAACACAAAGTACTTGACTCTATTTTCTGCAATGATAGACCAAAAAATAAAACTTATTCATATTATATTCTATGTGCCCATAAATGAGACTCGTTCATGACTAACATTTCGGCTCAAACCCAAAGCTAAATAAATAAATGATCGACCAAACTACCCTTGAAACTCTAAAATGTCAAAAAGTGAAGGTACCACTGTATTTACCTGCACAGGCCTACCGTCCTCAGAGCCAATCATATTCCTCCACTCCATCAGCGATCGCTGCAGCGTGTCCAATCCCGTTTCCCAGAGTCGCACGTAACCACCCATGTCCACTGTGACCACGCCGCCGGTGTTGAGTGGAGCCATAAGGACATCCGTCTCTGACATCTTGGACAGCCAATTAGTGTAGGGTGACACAGACATTGACCTGCCACCCATGACAGTAAAGAGAAGTTGGAATTTTGTTCATATAGTATACACTTCGGACTGAGGTCATTAATATAAATAAATAATTTTATTTATTTATTTTTTAAATGGGATAAGGAGGCACTGATTACAAACTGAGTACTGTATACCGGGAAGCACACGTATTTACATTTGAGTACACACCAATACCAAGCACCGATACTTGATAATGCTATTACGTCTTGCAAATATAATAATGTAAAATTATTTTTATTTACCAGGTAACCAAAAATTGTTTAAAAAAAAAACAGAAAATTCCAAATTCCAAAACACTCGGGATAGCACTCACATAGTAATCCCATTTCACTGGTCCATTTGCCAAACCTTTTATACGCTTGCGACTAATATGAGAAGAAAGAAATATCACATGGTTTCAAATCAAATGAATTGGCTCACAGAATGAAAGAAAGAAAACATGCCCTATATATTGAGCGAATATATTAGCACAACTAAGTACTCCATCTCTCACTACAAGATGGTAGCAGAACATTCAACAGTTATCTGTCTTACTTACCTTGGGACAGGAATATATTTGACTTTTTTAGAGTTGAGATCAGTCACTTCCAGGTAGGCTGCTGTCATCGGAGGGGTGACATCTGAAGGCAAAACAGGAAGTCATTCCATTGGAGTGTCAGACACTGTCATACAAAAAGTGTAAATGCTAATAACCTTTCGGGTAGATCTCCTTCAGGGGCACTTTGCTCGGTGGAAGGGCCCGGACCACCTGATTGGCTGACAGTAGACTCACACAATTGCTCTGTTTGACCGCAGCAGTCCGTGGGCCACCTCGGAGGAACGTGTGGGCGCCACCGTTGCTGCCCTTCACCTCTGATAGGTCGACAGCCCTCTTAAAGCTGTACACCTCATTGGGAGACTGGACCATGCATGAAACATCACATTAAAAGATGCTCATCGAGATTAATTGAGATATTTTTCATGTGTTTTCACGGTTACCATGAGGTCTGGGAAGCCCACGATGACTCGCGCAAAGGTGCTTGTGTCAGCCATGATACGATTCGGGGAGACAATTTTTTGGCTGAGGGCGGAGCTGAGATTCTCGTTGGGAAGCTGATCACATGACAGCATTTGCGGTACAGACACATTATCTGACGGAGCAGAAAATGGGAAATATCAGCGAGGAATGCCACTTTGAGCTTACTGCGTTAAAGTTATTTCTTTTGAGATAAGTTTCAAATCAGTATTGTATGGAGTCCACTATTTCGTAGCAACTGTAACCTTTTATTCCAGCCCGGTGAAGGAAAAGGAATGGTAGGCTGTGCATTTTTTTTTAAAAGCAGGATTTGCATTTTTTGTTTTAGAACTGTTCCACGTCTATGTTGCATGGAGTACACCAACTTACGGCACCTGTAAATTTCTATTCCAGTCTAGTGAAAGAGAGTGATGATGAAATATTCAGTGCCCCAAAAACCGCAGCAACACCTTAAAGGGAGCTTGCAACATTGAAGAGACTCATGACCATCGACAACGCATACACGCTGTTTGACATTTTGTTCCCGGTAAGAGTGGGAAGCAGCAGCCACACACATCCTCAACAATTGTGTTGTGGACAGATGAGCGAGGCAGAGTGCATTGTGGATGGAGCGATAACAGCCTCAGTAAGCTTTTTTTCATTTCATTCCAGCAGAACAGATGTGTTAAAATACCTACCTGCGCTAGCGGCCGCATGGCCTGAAGTGATGGCGTCCTCGCTGATGGTGTGCAGCTGACACACGCCTGAGTCCTCTGCCCCCATGTGTATGGGCTTGGTCAGCAGGAACTTCCTATTTCAGGTTGTTTGCAGAGTGAGACTGACATTGAAATGGCTTTTCTTCATATAAATGTGTATTTTGGGAGATAAATGCTGGATAGTGAGCCCCATTCATTCCATATTCCATTCTCACCCACAATAGAATGATATACAGCAAAGCGACTATGTTAAAAAAATAAGAAAGAACATTAAAATAATCTTTTTTGTAGTTGTATGGGGATTTGCTGGAATGAATGGGAAAGGGAATGAATGATGAACAACAAAATATAATCTAAGTTTATAAACCCAAACTTCATACAGTCAAATGGCTATATTTTGTGAAAGTGACAATACTAGACCTCTTAGAAATTTCAGAACAACTTCCTAAATGACTCGAATTACGGTAATCAGGAAACTCCAGTTTGTCCTTTGTAAATTTAGCATACATTCCAAAGAATACCAAAGGGTACCCGTAAGAACCAATCCAATGCGACTTTATCCGCACACACACTCCAAAAAAGGGGAAATTGAAAAGTAGTCACATACTTGCCGGTGTTGCTCTCCAACAGCAGCCAGCGGTCCTCTGCCACTAGGAAGACAGACTTGAGGTTGATGGGCAGGGAAATCGTGTGAACTTGGCCCTCCAGCACATCCAGCACCTCCAGCTGGTTGCTGTAATGGCAAACAAACACCAAGCTCATTATAACAAAAACAAACAAACAAACAAAAAAAACAAAACAGTACAGCAGATTAGAATGTGTTGCGTGGCAAAGAGCATCATCTAACCCATCTTCCTTGTAGAAGAGCAGCCAGTTATTGCGGGCGAAGTCGCGGCACATTTTATACTCTCCCTATGAAACGAACAAATACTTGTGAAACTTCAAATGTCTGAAAATGATGCACTCAGCATCAGGGGATACACTTAGTCAAACATTAGGTGTAGGTAATGAAAATGATTTGAGACTTAGCACTGACCTGCGGTTCTTTACTGCTCCACCAATTGGAAGCCTTGCTGGGGGGCTGCTCGCTGTTCGATGACAACATGAGTCTCCGCACTGCCCCTGTGGCCATGTCTACGTGTAGCACTGTGTTACTCTGATTCAACAGAGGGAAAGAAGAATTAGATACACTATCGCTCCAGAAATGGTAATTAAATGCGACGTAAATCGACAAAAAATATTTGGACACTGCAAAGGATTTAAATGTGTATACTGGGCTGTTACTGTCAATTATTTTTAGAAATAATTATTCGATCGATCACCCCATCAATTAATTGAACAACATTTTATTTTTTCATGTTTATTGGGTATTGTTTCGTGATTAAAAAAAAGAAACCAAACACCTCTCTGAGGTGCTTGGATTGCCCAGGTAAAATCAATGAGATGCGGAGTCCATGGGCCCGCTGCTCCACTCCCTCTAAAGTGTAGATGCTGTCTTCTGCTGGCCTGCAGTTATTCTCTGTTTCTCATACTTTCAGTTGCATTAAACTATTTGGATTATTTTGGGAAGAGGAGTCCTCCTGTTCTTTTTTCATGGCCAGTGAGCCGGGTTACGACATTGACCATCAGTTAGTTGTCGATTAATCGCTAGATTTAGACACTGCCATTAACATATTTCGGCAACAACACTCCATACACACACGCACGCACGCACCACGCGCACACGCACGCACACACACACACACACACACACACAGACTTGCTCACATCACACACCACCCCAACCCAACAGATCCCACCTCTTAAAGGTAATTTTCGATATATTTTATACTTACAAGCAATGTGTGTGTGTGTCTATGCGTGTGTGTGTGTGTGTGTGTGTGTGTGTGCGCGCATGCGTGTGGATGTGTGTTCAAATACATTTGTTTTTAATTCGTTAACAAAAACAAACAAACAAAAAACCAGAAGGGTAAGGGGTAGAAAACCCTACGAAAAATAAGAGATTATTGTGGATTGTTTCTATTCCCCGCAATTAACAGAAGTTCAATTGGCTTTCACGATAATAAATATAGAAGGAAAACATACATAACATTAATCTTCATGGAAGAATGGAAAAGATTACACATAGCAGCACCAATAATTGCATTTTCAAAGCTAACGTTATGAACTAATTTCGATTTATGGACCTACACTGTATTACCGAAATACTGTAATACTCTTTGGGTGAATTTTAATTTGTTCAACCTACAGAGGGCGCTCTAGAACTAACCAAGTTTAGTATTTAGACTCACATCTTGTATCTTGCTTTCATGGTGTTTCATCTTCATCTTGTTTCAATGGTGTGCCTGTGTGTGTGTGTGTGTGTGTGTGTGTGTGTGTGTGTGTGTGTGTGTGTGTGTGTGTCCTTCATCAGCCCCCCCCACTTGGCTTTGTCCTCATCTTCAGTTGGGTTTGATGAGACAAAACCACAGGGAAGCAAGCATGACACTAATGGTTTCCTTATTGCCTCGACATTCCTGACATATACACACATGCGCACACATTGCGACTATTAGACGAAGGTAAGCCCCTTTTCTTGATGATAAACATGGACCATAGCACATGAGCACAAGTCTGTCCATCTATCTCCTGGAAGCTCTTTTCCTCCTCCACCCAGAGAAGTTAAATAATTCCGCAAATAATAAAATAAATATGTTTTTATCCCATTTCCTAGATTCAAAAATGACCCAGATAAATGCAGACTATATATGCGGTGGTCCACACAGTCATTTGAATGCTCAAAAATCAACGGGCACACCCTTCTCTGTGCCAAAATACGCAATGTACTTGTGTTATCCATAAAAAAATATGGTACATTGTCATTAGCTTGTTGACAAAATGCTAACTTTATGCCATTAATGTGCTAAGTTACCATACGTAGCACTACCAGGACGCGTGGTTATTAGTCAGCAGTCATCCGCGTCCCAGAAAGGACTCAAAATACTCTGGGCATATGTTTCCGGTCTGAAGGCCTGTGACCTGTGAGTGAACTTTATTTTGTCTGGGCCTCTTCATATCTGGACGGACGTGCTTTGATACATCACAAGTGTATTTTTAGAATCCCCCTTACCCCCATTTGTCTAATATGCAGCAGCTGCAGAAACGCTGTGAGTGGACAAAGAGCTAACATGAAATGCATTTGTCTCAAACTCGGAGAGATGTTATCACGAATTATGGCTCACTATTTTGAGAAACTTGACATAAACAGAGTGTCAAGATTCTTAGTCGAGTTCATAGTGGTCAGAATGAGGACATGTCATCGTGTTCATCCTCCCGTCTCTGGAAGATCCCCAATTGGGATGTTAAGAGTCCTCCAACTGGAGTTAGAGTTTGTGCTCTACCCTTTCCGGATGGATGTGACCAGGATAATTCTAATAGTAGGTATTCAACTAGCATCCATGATTGAGTGAATGATTGCCAGAATGTCCAGCATGGTGGAGAGTGGTCTTTCAAATTCCAATAAGGTGAAACAAGACAGAGAAGACAAGACAAAGAAGAGCTACTGTACTAAAGTAACATAAATATCTTGTTCTTGGGATTATTACCCAAGACTAATGACCATAACAATAAAATGAAGGCTCGGTTTTCATTGGCATGGGTTTGTTAGATTTTTGAGAGCCAACCTGTTGCTCGTGCAGAACCACCTGCCCATCCAATGGACTTCCCAGGGGGGCCACAGTGACAAAGGGCTGCCAGACACCACTGATGGTCCTTGGGAAGACGTCGTAAAGCTCCACGCACTGGATGGCCTCTCCACGCTCCTTCATGGAGTAAAGCGTCACCGGGTTACACGTGGCCACGTACAGAGTGTCTGCAAAGCAAACAGGATGCATCAAAGGGGATGACTCAGCTCTTGCGTGATTACTCTAAATAGAGTTCCAGAAAAGAGAAGGGGCTTTTTCATATGTTTTCGCCCCAATTTTAGGGACAAATGTGACTCCCAAAAAGCAATCATGCTGTGATGGCTTCTTTCTGAGAAATCTTGTCGTGTCCTTTGATTTGGCACAGTGGATGTCTAAAAATAGCCACAAGGAAGCCAGACCAAGGCATGAATCCGTGAGGTAAAGAACTACACATGACGGAATGGAGCAAAAGTCTGTCCCATCTCAGATTTTAAATCTAACAATATGTTTTGGAGAAAAAAAAAAGTATTTTATAAAACTTTTAGGTGTACTCATTGTACTCATTTTGAGTGCAGACTGCAGGCTACCAGGGCTAGACGTTCTGAGAATTTTCCTTGGTTGATGATGTTGAAAGTGAAGAATTCTAGCCTCCTGGTTGCTGCAGAGTAGTGGACATTTGTAATAATTACAAAAGCGGTTATTTGTTTGTAACCAAAATACAGCAATACAGTACACTAATCTTCACTTCCTGTTGAATTTCATTTGCCTATTGAGCCAATAACATAGTCAGGCCTTGATCAAAACTGCCCTCTGCTAGCGGCTGCACAGGATTGTAATATCCATCCATCCATTTTCTACTGTTTATCCGGGGGCAGGTCGTGGGGGGCCTTAGCAGGGAAGCCCAGACTTCCCTCTCCACAACCGACTTCCCTCTTCCCACCAGGCGCTCACCAGTGACCCCCATCTCAAGGCCTGGCTCCAGAGGGTGGCCCCTGTGACCCGTATCCAGGCAAGGGAAAACACCGTCCAATGTTTTCGTTCATCATCAGTGTCAATGAGCCGTGCTTTGTCTCTTACTTCACAGAGGATCTGTTTGCCATCGGTGACCCTACCAAGGGCATAAAGCCCCAGACAACTTAGTCCCAAGGATCATTGGGACACACAAACCCCTCCACCGCGGTATGGTGATGGCTCATGGAGGGGAGTATTGTAGTAGGGCGTTAGACATAATTATATAAATAAATAATTGTAATCGGGCATTTAAAAAAAACATTGTAAAAAGATTAAAATACCATCTTTGGTGGTGACATCGCAAATGATGTTGACTTCATTCATGGGAATCTGCCAGTGGGCTTTTTCTTCACTGAAACTCAGCGCTCGGCTCTCCTGCCTATTGCAAGGATAGGCCTGAATACGCAGGTAGACCGGGCCCTGGGAATGTGAGACATACAGTTAGCATAGACAACCACTTTCATTTTATTCCTGAATTGTTTAATAGCTGGTATATAAATAGTCGAATCTTTGGTGTGTGATATTATCCAATAACGTAAATCTCATTGTCTGCCAATTTCAAAAAATGTGTTTTGGAGCAAGTCATTCTGTATTTATGTAATCGTGGGGCTAGTAATTTACAAATTAACCATCCACACATCCACAGTTTCACTGCCCATGTCATGAGCAGCTCTGCTGGGTGGACATCCAGACAGACCCGCTTTCAAATGACAATCAAATTCTGGGAGTACACTGTTTTCATGCTCAACATACACATATTCTGGGCTGTGCTTCCACAAGTAGAGGCAAGCAGCCAGCTGCAGCACACACTTGCCGACGACAAGATGAAAGCCAATATGTCTCCTTTGGAAAAAAAAAACAAAAGAGACATTATTTACCTTGACATCAATGTGATGCGTCTCAGAAGGACAAAGTAGTTTGCGTCGGGCATTGCCTTGTTGATTTATCGTCCAGAATCCTGTCATCTTGGGTTCCGGCAGGGGCAACCTGGGGTAAGAGATCAAATTTTGACCTTAACAATTCGGAGTTGAGTCAGACAAACTGCAAATAGTGATGAACCGTAAAAGTCAAATGTTTGGACACCTTTCCTCATGCTTTGGTAAAGTGGGTCCAAACTATTATACATTGGAGTAATTTTATCGAGTTCAGAATAGATACAGAATGCCGCGATATGTGTGTTAATATACCAATAGTTTTACCCTTTCCACGTGTGCCTTTGAGAGGAGGGGCCTGGTGGAATGGCATGTGTAAGCTAGTGCACATGGGCTCGCGCTGTGGCTCACAGCAGCTCTTGCGTGAGAGTGCTCTTCATTTTTATTTTATTTTACTGCTGGCATTGGTAAATATGGGCGTGAGAGTGCTCTTCATTTTTATTTTATTTTATTGCTGGCATTGGTAAATATGGCTCTCCTTTTCTATATGCAAAGTCATTACAGGGCATTGCAGTAAGTAAGTAAAACACCTGGGTCCCAAGCAATAAAGTTTTGTTTAAAATCAGATGTGGTTAGAATCTCACAGACAGAAGTGGGCCAGCTGGTTATCAAATCCACCTCAAAGTTTAGAGGTCTTTGGTTAAAATCCTGGCTCCGGCCTTCTTTGTGTGAAGTTTGGATGTTCTCCATCGTGGGTTTCTCCGGGAACTCCCATTTCCTCCCGCATTTCAAAAACGTGCAAGGTTGATTAATTGAAGATTTAATTGTCCATGGGTGCAAATGTGAATGAATGGTTCAGTAGTATAAAAACAAAAAATGTAAGTAGTAGTGGCATTCTGTTTTTTCGAGGCAGGTTCCTGCTCTACATAGAATAAATAACTGCCTCGAATGCACACTGAAGGATGCAGCCGACATCAGTCCAAAGATTTTTACGCTTTGGGAAGATGGAAGCTTGTGCACAGATTTTCCCATCTGTGCACAAGCTTCCATCTTCCCACAGCGTACTGTGTGCAGTGTGACAGTGCTGGGAGACGACGTTGGGGGTGTGGTCTCGATGTGCCCTGCGATTGGCTGGCAATCAGTTCAGGGTGTCCCCCGCCTAACGCCCGAAGACAGCTGGGATAGGCTCCAGAGCACCCCCTATATATATATATATATATACATACACACACACACACACACACACACACACACACACACACACAAAAACACTGACTTGATTCAAATTTTTAATCGCAGCAAAGTTAGTGCTCAAAGATCGGGTACTTATTTTGCTCTTTTTTTCGTTTTTTTTTTTGGTTGTATTCTTCTGAAAAAGCGGTGGTATTAAATTATTGATAATTATTGCTAAAAGAACAAATCAGATCGTCTGCCAATGTGATGAAGGAAAATACTTGTTTCTGCCCCGTTTAGTTCAGATTTTATTTTTTATTTTTCCAGCAAATGTGATCAGTTCAAAATAAAACAACAGGACACCAGAGAAACAAATATTTCCCTTTATTTAAAGGTCAAACTTCACATTTGTGGTCAGTGGATTGTCATTAATGCGAGGCTTTAGGTTATTATCATTCCAACAGCTTGATTCGTGCAGAGACTTCATTGAAGCCTCATACAAGTTTAGTGCCATTTGAAGACAGCTAAAACTGAATTCAAGTCATACCAAATAAAAAGTTCATAAAAATGTATTATGAATATAAATAATACAGTATGATGCAAAAATCTAACATTTCATCATTTCGAAAGTAAGGAGTTATCATGGGTTGAAATGAATAAGCAAGTACAGCTTTCTTTATTACCGATAGTTGTTTCTTGGTGTTTACAATCCAATGTATACACATCAAATGATAGGGTTGTACAGATTAGTCGACTCCACAATTTAGAGTGGGACATTCGACTACTTGCTAATCGTGTTTTTGACATGAGGAGGAGGATGAACCGCTTGCCACAACTGATTAGTGTGAGTGTGCTGAATGAAATTAGTCCGGCACTGTCATTTAATGAATCTGTTTTTTTAAATTTTGAACGTGCAGCTTTGGTAAATGAGGGAGGACTAGTAAAGGGGGAAAAAGCTTGGCTCTAGCATGATTCTAAACAAATTTTCAGATTTCACTCTCAAAGCGGAAGGACGGCGTGAAGTTCTTTAACCGCACATAATGAGGTCGGTGATTATTTGCATCTTTTCATCCATTTTTCCACACCGCTTACTCTTATCACGGTCACACGTGTGCTGGAGAAACATTGTAAATTCCCACCGTGCTGGACTTGCTACTGTGGTGGGCCCAGAATGAGGACAGGCTTCCTCATTTGGCAAGTTGTACAAACATTACCTGGCTTCTCCAGCTGTAAGCAGACCAAGCAATAGGATTTTTTTTCACTGTGCCCACGTTCATGTTTTGCCTAAATGCAGTGTATGGGCTGTTCATTGTTTGTGACTATAGCTTACTGCAAAGCATTCCTCCCTCCTGTGATTGTTTTTTGAATTACGGTGACTCAACTTTCTTGAGTGTTATTTTTTTATTTTTATTTTTTTTTAAATCTGAGGTCGTGCACCCCTTACCAAATCATGATCATTGCAATTACATCTACCACTATGAACAAAACGTAACATGTAAAACATTGTCATAGTTCTTCTTACATTAAATCCTGCATTTATATATTATATTTAAAATCATGCTATGACTGTAACTACATAAACCGTTTGAGGATAATAAATTTCTTATGAAATGTACTTGTTGACTATGTGCACTTGCATAATGTAATGAGATCCACTATCAAGCTATGAAGGCTCAGTTTGGATTGACACAGTCAGAGACATACTCATTTACCGCTAATAATATATTTGTAGTGGTTAGAATGGCACTGCATGGACATTCTGGCATGGGGCCTTTTAGCAAGTGAACATAATGTCATGACCAGCAAGCGCTGTGTTCCTGATGCCTTACTCCTTGGCCAGCTGAACAGAGTTGGGCTTGGCTCCGATGGGGATGCCGTGCTTGTGCAGCGCCTCGATTAGGACGTCCCGTGTATCTTGGTTGTACGAGTCAAAGTCAAAGACGTTCCGCACCACGTTGGCAAGACCTTCGTTGGGGAATTTCTGTTGGGATGGAGATGTAGGAAAACAGGACAAACAGATATGAACATCAAAAATTCTACCTTGACAACGATAACCAAAATAAAGTGTTTCCAATATTTTTAACATGCAGCTTAATAAGGAAACAACACTGGAGCAAAACAATGCAAATCTACATCTACAATATCGTATTTCCTCAAACTGTGTTGAGAACTGCATCGGTATGTGTTGCTGTTTTGTTTTTTGATTTGTTTTTCAATGACACGGTCTACGAACTAAAAAAAAAAATCATGTTCGCGAGTCAAAGTAAATTTTTTTTCATTAAAATTACACCAAGTGGGACAGCTCTGCTTCTGGGGGACAATAATTGGGCTGTAGCTCACATCTCTATGTATTTATTTCCAGTGCTGGGCCTTGGCATAGTGGATGCCCAATCAATAATGTCTGAGAGCATAGAAGCAATGTGTACATTGACTTGGGGGCGGTCTCCAAAGATGCCAAACAGTGAAGTGGTAATTAAAGGCAGCCAAATTATTGCGAGTCCAATGCCATTAGTGAGTTATGACAAAGCAGCACGGCCTGTGGGGAAATCAGGAAAAAAAAAGGCCTCGTCCCTTTTGCACTGAATTATTGATCCCTCCTTGCTCCTATGGTACTTTCTGAGGTCTCACGAGCTGAAATAATGTGCATTATTTACGCTACCTGAGCACAAGGAGACAAGCCGATTGTAGGGGAAACAAGCATTTCTGGACTGATATACACGTATATGCGGTGGCTAGAGACTACAACCAAAACGGTCGCATGTGTAACTTATTTTTCAGAGAGCACAAGTAAGAATTTCATCTGGTCGCATTTTCAAACTATCAAGTGATCACTCGCTTAAAATATGGGATACAGATTTATTTGGTAAAGCAGGCTCATCAGCTGGATCACTCGTACCATGTAACAGGCAGATGCTTGTAATTAAAGATAAATAAATGTATCATCGTGATATATTCAAGCATTGCGGTTCAAGCGAATGAGGTCATAACGGAAAAGTGACTTGAAACATTGTCATCTTTCGCATTCGGCGAGATTCAAGGTGAATTCAAATACAGTTGGACATTTAACACTCAAACAAAAAGGTCCCTGTAAACATTAACAGCTACAAATCTGTAAGTAACATGGGATTTCTTACAATCCATAAAAGCTGACATATACCAAGAAGGATGATGGGGTGAACTTTGCTATTTTACTTAATTACAATCAATGATCCATCTTGTCACTTATGTTATATTGCCTAATCAAATCACGAAGCTTCCATCCTTCGGTGTAGTGGTCAGGATGTTAAATATTCAATGAGATTTTATACTCCGCAAAGGCTTAAATAATAAACAACAAATCTTTTGGTGCCTTAAAACAATGGTCCCCAACCCCCGGGTCCGGACCGGAATCGGTCTGTGGATCATTTGGTACCGGGCCGCACAGAAAGAAAAGAAATAACTTACAATACTTCCTTCCATTTTATTTATTTGGGAATCTGAAAGATGTTTTATTTTGAAAAATTACCGGATTCTCTGTTACATCCATCTACAGTATGTCACTCTTGACGCAGGTCAAGGCGCGCTTCTCAGTCACATGATAGGTTAACGCTAAAATGAAACCCAGGAGCTAGCAAAATGAGTAAAAAACACGTCTTTGGGAAGGGGAAAAGACTACATTTAATAGACAGAATCAGGAGTCCTACTTAAAAGATGGATTTATCTCAACAGGAGATTCCCACACATCAAGCGCACTCTGCATAATATGCAGCGATGGTGAGTTGTATTTTTCATGCACTTTGTATTTGCAGTTTGTATTTTGAAGGCACTTTTAAACATTGCCATAGCGACCAGAGAGTGTTGCGGCCAGATAGGACATTCCTCGTGTCATGATTCGTGTTTATTATTATGTTACGAAAATACCACAGTTTTCATGTCGGTCATATCATATTATGATCCATATGTGGTCCAGTGGTTAGCGCGTCAACCTCACAGTGCAGAGGTCATGGGTTCAATCCCGGCTCCGGCCTCCCTATGTGGAGTTTGCATGTTCTCCCCGGGCCTGCGTGGGTTTTCTCCAGGTACTCCGGTTTCCTCCCACATTCCAAAAACATGCATGGCAGGCTGATTGAACACTCCAAATTGTCCCTAGGCGTGAGTGTGTGCCCAGCGATTGGCTGGAAACCGGTTTGGGGTGTCCCCCGCCCGCTGCCCGAAGACAGCTGGGATAGGCTCCAGCATGCCCCGTGACCCTTGTAAGGATGAAGCGGATCGGAAAAGGGATGGATGGATGAACCTTAAAGGCCACTCCCTGAAAATATTGTCTGACATTAAACCGGTCCGTGGAGCAAAAAAGGTTGGGAGCGGTCCCTTAAAACATTTGAAAAATCCTGGATACAACAATAGGCCTGCAATACGCCAGAGAGACAGCACAGCAATAAAGGTCATGTAAATCTCAATCGGAAACTAGTCTGTTTTTGGGGAGGGGTCTTCCTACCTGGAGATGTTTGACAATGTTGACCACCTCACGTGTAGAGTACGGGTAGGCGATGGTGCCCTGGTCAGCCATGGACCGGAGCTCTCCGAAGGCAGCAACCAGCTTCTCCAGAGTAGTGTCTGGAACGCTGGGGCCGTACTGCTTCAGCATAGCCAGCTCAGCCCTGGGTTTGGGGTTGTCGACGGCATGGCAGCTGAAGATGTCACCTATGAAGATGAATGCATATTGTGGAGTACCAAAACAAATGGATCAATGTCAAATGGCACTGTGTTTGTGTGTGTGTGTGTGTGTGTGTGTGTGTGTGTGTGTGTGTGTGTGTGTGTGTGTGTGTGTGTTTACCAAGAGCTCCAAAAAAGTCATTGCCCAGGAAGGGAAAGCCCGGTCGGTTAGCCAGCACCATCATTCTGAAGTCTGGGTGCATGGTGATGGTGTTAGGCCTCCCCTTGGCGTCAAGGGGATCTAACAATAGGAGACAAAACACACAAAGCCTTTATTTGTACAAATAATTTTGGAACCATATAAACACAAAGCCACTGCTTTACGATCTATGTGAAGTAAAGTGGAATTGTAAATAAAATAAAACACAATGACAAAAAACAAAGTCGATTAGACAGAACATAGACATGGACACCCACAACATTGTGGAGCGACCACATGTAAGAGCCTAAAAAGCTAATCATCATCCAAGATTAATCTGCCAGATGCTTTGTGTGCTTTCGTTGGTGCTATTTTGATTAGCAATCGAGTTCAAGTGGCCTCTGTAGTTAATGCTTTTACATCAGTGTGTGATCAACCTGTTGGAGCCTGAGAGGTACTGCAAAGAGGAATTGGCAAAAACTGCCCAAATATAGGTCAGCTAAGCTTGTGGCATGATCATATTCAAACAGACGTGTCACCATGTAAAAACGAAACAGTTGACTTCCATTTATGTGTCTCTGATGTTTGCGTATGCACAGACAGAATAGTGTGCACGCTACTGAGCAGTGAGCAATCAAATCACATCCTCCAGCCAAATGATTTGAAGACAGAACCACCTTGCTAAGTTATCATCGTTCAACTATTAAGAGGATAACTACGTCCATATGTAGCATTTTGTTGCATGGTAGGATTTGTAAATTTATACCTGTAATCGTAGTAGATGAAAAAAGGTTTTCAAATAAATTTCTACTTCATTTACCTTCTAACTTATAATTGATAATAGACATGATTTTGTTGTGGAAAAAGATGAATTAATTGCTTGTTTGTAAAAAAAAAAAAAAAAAACCATTAGAAAATTCCCATAAAAGAAAATTGCATATTAAATCACAATCATATTTTGGAGGAAAAAAAACACAATTATTTTTTTTTTTCCCCAAACTGTTCAGTCCTAGAATAGATTCGTTCAGGCCTAGAATACATTCGAGTCGACAATGCGTTTTGAGAATCTGACTCAAATGATAATCTCAGGCTTCTGCGACAGTGTTGACTAAACCCAGCATGTGAGGGGTATTGAGCATACCTGAGATAATTCTGCGGCCGTCAGCCAGAATCATCTCTCCGCTCTCTACCAGGGTTTTCAGGATGCAGGTGACATTCGTGGGAGCTTTGTCGGCCTCGTCAATCACCAAAATGTGTCCCATTTTCACGGCGTTGACCTGCACACCCATATCAACGCCACTTAAACGTTCCGAAAAATCAATGATACGAGAATATCAGACTGGAAAAATAGGAGTCCTCGGCAACGGACCAGCGGCGAATCCTCATACGTGATGATACCATCTCGGACTGAAGGCTGCAGCGTCAACGTCTGCACCGTCGTATCCCTGCAGAGAGCACATGTATTGCAGAATATTAACCACAATACTTTCAGTCTTCCCGCATCTTTGGGATAGGCACTACATTATTTATTTTTCATGAGTGTCCTACAGTGGTATATGTATGAGCTTGAATTTATGTGAGAGAGACAAATTGTGGTGGCCTTGTGAGAACCGGTACTGGCCCCGTATATTTATGATGTAATATATTAAGTTTTAGTCTTTATTTCTAATAGTGCTAATTTAGTAATCTAACACGCTACTATATCTAATATAGTAGCCTGGTTAAAGTTAAGTTCAGTAAACTCTGACAAAACAAATTTGGCAAAATGTAAAACTGAACAATGTTTATGTTGAGGAAAGCTACTAGCAGACAATTTCCACTTGACTGCAGAAGTGAGTAACATGAGACAAGTCATTGCTCACCGCACCAAATTCTGGTCTGGTACATGCATTGTTTACACATGCAACAAAACAAATAGTTAACAAATAATCAAATTAAGGAGGTAAAACACGCCTGCTTACTAACCAACAGATACAAAACAAACAACTGGAATATGGAGTAGAAAAGTAACAAAGGAAAAAGATTTACGTCTTCAACAGTCAAGGATAATGAGATGAGGTCATCTACAAGTAGACGTCCCTGGGGGTGTGCCGTCACGTCTGCGCCAAGACACATTTTCAGCATGCTGATGTCTCACGCGTACGCACCAATGAAGGAAGTAGAGACGTTCGTGTTTTCGAGCTGGAAATACAGCTCTAATGTTGAGTTTGTGACAATTACCCTTCTCTGTACCGCTTATCCTCAAATTAGTTTTCCAAAAACGGTTTGGGATTATTCGGTGCAATCTCATTTTTTTTTTTTTTTTACATCATTAATTTCAACAAGTGTGGACACTTCCTCTTTAGATCATAAAGATGGCTGGGACTGCATTTGAGTCCATCAGATCAGCAAACTAAAAATATGACATCAAATTACAATCTCAATCATCTTTAATCCCAGTGGACATTCCAAAATTACTAGAGTTGCCCCAACCCCAACCCCCGCACTTCCCACTCATCCATGATGCACGCTCTTCGAGTTGATCCGGAAGCCGTCCTACTTTCTTTCTTGGGCGGCTTTTGCTTTTCTGAGCCACATCTCTGAAGACTATCAGTCTCCCAACCCTCTCTGTACCGCTTATCCTCAAATTAGTTTTCCAAAAACGGTTTGGGATTATTCGGTGCAATCTCATTTTTTTTTTTTTTTACATCATTAATTTCAACAAGTGTGGACACTTCCTCTTTAGATCATAAAGATGGCTGGGACTGCATTTGAGTCCATCAGATCAGCAAACTAAAAATATGACATCAAATTACAATCTCAATCATCTTTAATCCCAGTGGACATTCCAAAATTACTAGAGTTGCCCCAACCCCAACCCCCGCACTTCCCACTCATCCATGATGCACGCTCTTCGAGTTGATCCGGAAGCCGTCCTACTTTCTTTCTTGGGCGGCTTTTGCTTTTCTGAGCCACATCTCTGAAGACTATCAGTCTCCCAACCCCCCCCCCCCCACACACACACGTATCTTCCTGCCTCCCTCCCCTGCTGCTTTGATCTAATATTAGCTGCTTCAGTGAGTGGGACTAACCGGGTCATCATGTCCATCTACAAAGCTGTCCGTTTTGACTTTGACAAGACTTTGACCGCAGCTGCACATAAAAAACCAGCCACAAACCGACGAATGCATCAACACTGTTGATGTTATGTTTGAATGTACTCAGTGATCTTATGGGAAACAACACACACACACACACACACACACACACACACGCACACACACATATATTTAGTGTGTGACGGGACTGAGAGACTTACAACACAGACAGTTTTTTTAACCGTCTGGATTGAATTGTTTACAACTGTTTATATATATATATATACATATATATATATATAAAAGTACAAGTGTGGTAGATTAAATGGAATGCACCATCAAGAGCTTTGCAAAATGCTTCCTCTTCTCTTAGGCAGAAGTCCTTGTTCCCCAAAAAAAAAAAAAAACCAGCAGCAAAAGCAGGGGTCACCAACCAGGACCCGCCCATGGCATAAACATTCTATGCGGTTGTTTAGGGCCACAATCGCAAGAGGGGGCCCACATCAATTCCTGTGTTGCAATGCGTGCTCCGCTGCATGAACTGTTTATGCCACGGGCCGGCCCGGAATGAACCTTCTACACTACAGCGTATTCAACAAATACAGGACGACTCATGTCCTTGTCAAACCAACCCTTTTTTGTCGTTCACGACGGTTGCGCTGTCAGACTACTACCGTAAATATCGTTCTGTATCTTGGACCGGGCAAGATGTCACACTACAAGTCGGGCAACAACCAAACCCTGCCCTGTGCTTAATGCATGTGGTGGTACTCACTATGTCACCACCATACAATTAATGAACACACACCACTCTTGAATATTTAAAGTTAAATGAGGAAAAATTACATTTCAGAAAGAATGAGAAATGCAATACCACCATGACATTGCGCGATTGCTAAGAAAATTTTTTTAAAAATTGTGTTTGTCGTTGTTACGACTGACCTGTGCAGTTGTAGGTATTCTCTGGGTCGGTTCAGAAGGTGCAGGAACCTGTCCACTATTTTGTTTTTCCCGACACCCTATGGAAGAAAATAGGACAACAAAATAAAATGTGTTGTTTTAGTAACAATGTTCGATAAGAGTGTGAGATGAGTCTATTCCCTTCAATGCAGAGGAAGGCTTGCATCTCTCACTTTTGACGGTAACAGTTTGTGACGGGGCCTCCTCTCCACTCTGGGACTCTCACTGGCTTACCACAGTGACCTCCCAGTCAGACATCCTGCAAGGAGCTCTGACAGCCGCTAATGTCTTGGCTTGGGACAGATTCCCCAACTGACTGCCGCATGTTATTATTGCAACAACACAGACCACCATATTTTGGCTGCCATGTCCACTTCTTTCCTGTAACTCGACCCACTAAAGCTAAACTGACAGGATAAAGCCTCCTAAAGGAAGTGCTCGACGCTGAAGATTTCCTAAAGGGTCAAAAGAGTTTTGCAAGTCTTGTGTTCTTGCCAAACTGCCTGCTACATAACTGACAAAAATTGCAGCAAGAATAAATGTAAGTAGCTTCTAAATCGGAGGCTAATATTGCACATTCGGCATCCTGTTATTTGATTTGTGATATTCTATGGGCAAATGTTGACACGATGAACGAGTGATTTCTTCTGTGATTAAGAGTGGGCAAAAATTCCCATAAAGTAGGATTGTACTGTGGTTATACATTTTGTTGGATGCCTCACCCGCAATAGATATGACTGATTGATTACCAATAGTTAAATTACACGATCAATTGGATATATGTTGTGGATGTCTTTAAGCCAGGGCTCGAGACTGCCCTGGTGGCATTTTGCCTTTAACATTTAAGACATTTTTTCATCTTCTCATGCTTGTGTGACCAGTAAATTTGCTAAATTAACTTTTTTTTTTACCCCTAGTAATAATAAAAAAAAAAACAAACTCTGGAGCCTTGCTTTAAACAACGTAGGCCTAATAGATCTACCTATGTCATCAACCAGTAAAAACCCATTTTTCTGTCTAGACCGGTTGCAACAGAGAGTACACAAAGTAAAGTTTAGAGTGCAACAATCTCAAATTGAAACATTTTTTTCTGTTAAAATGGAAATTAAAAAATTATTTTGTTCATCAGTGACAAAGCTTGCCTGGTTGCCGACCAAGAGTAAGTGCTCTCCTAATAGAAAGTCTTTTAACATGTCCTCCATCACCATCACGTGCTGCAGAGACACAAATCACAATTACATTAAAAAAACTAGGTCATAAGAAGTGCTCACAATACATTGTTACAAAAATTATATATCGCTTTGTTATGTTGTTGTCCTTCAGGACAAGACAGGAAGAAAACAGGTCATTGGAGGAAAAAAAAGTAGGACATCTGCACCTGGCCCTCAGACATGATGTCAACAACATTCACTCTAAATAACATTCTCGAAATGGCACGAAATAATGCGGAACACGTACAGAGAGAGCAAGCGTTTCTAAGAGAGGAATCTAGGCCAAAGGACACATCAACAGAGCTTGCTCCTTCTTAGAACTGTCACATCAGTGACTTCAGTCGTTCACCTAAAATCGCAATCAATCAATCAGTCAATCAATAGCAATGATTATGTCAGCGCTCGGGGTGGTGACAGAAGAATTACCTGGGGATTATTATAGAAGAGCACATCTGGAACCTTCATTTTCTCATTGGGTTTGTAGACGGGAGCAGAAACTTTCCCGATCGTGAGCACGCCATCTTTGACCATACCTGAAGAAAAAAACAGAGAAATCGCCCCAATAATTTCAACAGCTCAGTGGATTTGATGCTGGGTGGCATGTAGTGACGGAAGGTGTGTATTCAACATGGAACACATTCCAGACTGATTTTTTTTGGGACACATATGATAATATACAGGGCTGCACAGTTGAACCCTAGTTATGAACATAGATGCGTTCCTATGGCAACACTAAGCTAGGTTAGGCAAAAGCGTCTGCACATTCCATGTGAGTGAATGGCAAAAAAAAAAAGAAAAAGAAAAGGCTGCCAGCACATTTTGCTGCATACCATTTCGCACCACCTTGCACACTTACGCCAGGGGAACTGGAAATAACATTTCATATGTAAAAAGCCTTTTCTTCCCCCGAATGTTCCATGAGTGTAAGCGGGTCAGATAGTGGCTGAGTGGATGTTCTGTATGAATACAACGAGTTTTGGCAATGATGAAATCATGACAATTAGTTGAGAAATGATCAAGTTGTGACTTAAATTCAATGGCAAAGCATTTCTTTTGATGGGAATGTTGTCCCTTCCAACATATCCGCCACAGAGGTTAACCAGGCTGCTACAGCCTGCTGGCGTATCTAGTATTCATATCGGTCAGTGGAACCTCTGAAGCCGAAGCCCTTAAGACCTCTGCCTTAACTTGAGCCAGGAAAAACCCTGTGTGATTGCGTGTAAATGTGTGTGTGTGTGTGTGTGTGTGTGTGTGTGTGTGTGTACACAACACGAAATTTATTTTTTTTCCCAAATGCAATTCAATGGGCGTGAATTAATGAAATGAGGTGCCTATACCCAGTAAAAAGCTAGAGTTAGCTGTTTTACTTAATGTCCCAATTTTATTGGAATTCGGTTTTGTAAACAACCATTCACACTTGCATTCAAACCTACGGACAATATTAGGTCATCCATTAACGTACCATGCATGCTCTTAGAATGTGTGAGTACCCAGAGAAAACGCACGCAGGCTTGTGAAGAACATGCAAACTCCAAACAGGAAGGTGGGAGCCTTGATTTGAACCCACGACCTCAGAACTGCGATGCAGCTGTGCTAACCAGTCATACCCCCGTGCCACAACAAAGACCCGGAAATTGAATTTAGTTCGACATAGAAAGGAAGATGTAAGTCTTGTGTATGCAAGTGACTGGGACGCACAAGTAAAGTCACGTGTGTTGTCAGCGTCCGGAGTGTCTTGTATGGAGCAGTTGGCGAGGCTTTTCTGAAGCAAGCTGCGGGCCAAACTGGGAAGAAACCTAAAAACACACAGTGCTACAATGTTAAGGGGCGTCCTCCCTACTACAGCCCTTTTTTGATAGGAGCCGAAGTGCACAAAACGTGAAGGTGCATACAACCCTGAGCACACCTTGAGAGGCAAGCCTTGTTGACAGCGTGGGCGATGCTCTCCTCGGGGTAGCGAGAGAGTCGGCGACAGATCCGCAGCAGCTGTCTGGTGGAGAGGGAGGAGGCCAGAGACTGTGCCTGGTGACACATGCAAATAAATGAAGGCAAATCACATTGGCACACACGTGCGCACACACGCAGGCACACTTACTGTGGGGTCAGTTGTCTGTCGTAGAGTGTGCGTGAGCTGCAGGAGCTGTTCGGCGGCCTCCTTTGGAACATTAGGTGACTGCAAAGTGAAATGAAAACAAGAGCAAGTGTATTGAGATAAAATTAATGGGAGCCTTGATCAGCCTATTTTTCTTTTATTCCCCGATATGGGGCTTTTGAAATTTTCCTTGCCCGCTTGCGGAGTTTAGATCAGGGGATGTTGCTAATGACTTTTTGTGATTAAGCTCTTTACAAATAAACTTCACTTGATAATTTACACACCGATCTGACATTAGCTACCGCTAAAACTTTGGATTGTATGGCCAGTCTCGAAAAATCTATACCTTTGTTATATATGGTGCTGACTTGCTGTATGTGGTGCCGGAAGTGAACACATTAAATGTTACCTTGGTTTTCTTGTGTCAGAAATCCTAAAAATCAATACAGTTCTCAGTTAAACCGGGTACTATTTACTGAAAGTTTGAGGGAATATTTTTAAATAATTAGGACAAGCAGAAAAATGACAAGAAATTTGTGATGGTTAAAACTTTAGACTGTACTACGACGATCAATTTAGTCAGTTATCATTCAAAATCAAGTGTTTGTACTTGAAAACAGGACAATAAGCCCTGAAAATGTCTAAATAGCTACCTTGAGATGCCGGGGATGAATATACATGACAAGAAATCAATGGATTTGTTTGGGATAAGTGCTGCTCGTAAGAAGCTAAATGGGAAGATGTGGTGTGCTGGATGTTATCTTAAATTGCATGTAAAAAAAATAATACCGGTAATAAAAATGAAGTCAACAGTTATTTCTTCAGTCAGAGTCCTCATCCCAGAAAGTTGAAGGAAATATTTCAAAGTCAAAATCTTTACCAGAAGACAAATTCTTGGCCACTGAGAGTATCTCACCAGTCCTTGCAAGAGGTTGACCTCCTCGGCTCGGGCCAGCGGCCTGACGGTGTGGTACAGGAACATGGTGAGCAATTCGGGACCCAACCACTGCTGACCTTTAGTGCTGCTGCTGCCACTGGTGCTTGCACCGGCACCCACAAGTGGAGGCTCAGCCAGGGCGAGCACTCGGAACGACGTGTGGATGGGAAAGATTGACCTGAAAAGACAAATACCAATGAGACACTGGCGGCTGTGCTGGGGTAGAGTGTGTGTGTGTGTGTGTGTGTGTGTGTGTGTGTGTGTGTGTGTGTGTGTGTGTGTGTGTGTGTGTGTGTGTGTGTGTGTGGGTGCGCG